>NC_057401.1:38163912-38370732 GCF_019320065.1 Cervus canadensis
CTTGCTGTGGGTTTGTCTGATAGCTTTTATTATGTTGAGGTATGTTCCTTCTATTCCTGCTTTCTGGAGAGTTCTTAATCAATAAATGAGGTGGAATTTTGTCAAAGGCTTTCTCTATCTATTGAGATATCATATGGTTTTTAAATCTTCAATTTGGTGGTGCGTGCTATTACATGATTGATTTATGAAGGATATTAAAGAATCCTTGCATTCCTGGATAAAGCCTATGTCAGTGGTGTATGATTTTTTAATATGTTGTTGGATTCTGTTTGCTAGAATTTTGTTAGGGATTTTTGCATCTAGGTTCATCAGTGATATTGGCCTGTAGTTTTCTTTTTTTGTGGCATCTTTTTCTGGTTTTGGAATTAGGGTGATGGTGGCCTCATAGAATGAGTTTGGAAGTTTACCTTCTGCAATTTTCTGGAAGAGTTTGAGTAAGATAGGTGTTAGCTCTTCTCTAAATTTTTGGTAGAATTCAGCTGTGAAGCCATCTGGTCCTGGGCTTTTGTTTGCTGGAAGATTTTTGATTACAGTTTCGATTTCCTTGCTTGTGATGGGTCTGTTAAGATCTTCTATTTCTTCCTGGTTCAGTTTTGGAAGGTTATACTTTTCTAGAATTTGTCCATTTCATCCAAGTTGTCCATTTTATTGGCATAGAGCTGCTGGTAGTAAGTCTCTTATGATCCTTTGTATTTCAGTGTTGTCTGTTGTGATCTCTCCATTTTCCTTTCTAATTTTGTTAATTTGGTTCTTCTCTCTTTGTTTCTTAATGAGTCTTGCTAATGGTTTGTCAATTTTGTTTATTTTTTCAAAAACCCAGCTTTTAGCTTTGTTGATTTTTGCTATGGTCTCTTTAGTTTCTATTGCATTTATTTCTGCCCTGATTTTTAAGATTTCCTTCCTTCTGCTAACCCTGGGGTTCTTCATTTCTTCCTTCTCTAATTGCTTTAGGTGTAGAGTTAGGTTATTTATTTGGCTTTTTTCTTGTTTCTTGATGTAAGCCTGTAATGCTATGAACCTTCCCCTTACCACTGCTTTTACAGTGTCCCATAGGTTTTGGGTTGTTGTGTTTTCATTTTCATTCATTTCTATACATATTTTGATTTCTTTTTTGATTTCTTCTATGATTTGTTGGTTATTCAGAAGCGTGTTATTTAGCCTCCATATGTTTGAATTTTTAACAATTTTTTTCCTGTAATTGAGATCTAATCTTACTGCACTGTGGTCAGAAAAGATGACTGGAATGATTTCAATTTTTTTGAATTTTCCAAGACTAGATTTATGGCCCAGGATGTGATCTATTCTGGAGAAGGTTCCGTGTGCACTTGAGAAAAAGGTGAAGTTGATTGTTTTGGGGTGAAATGTCCTATAGATATCAATTAGGTCTAGCTGGTCCATTGTGTCATTTAAAGTTTGTGTTTCCTTGTTAATTTTCTGTTTTTTGATCTATCCATAGTTGTGAGTTGGGTATTAAAGTCTCCCACTATTATTGTGTTACTATTAATTTCCTCTTTCATACTCGTTAGTGTTTGCCGTACATATTGTGGTGCTCCTATGTTGGGTGCATACATATTTATAATTGTTATATCTTCTTCTTGGATTGATCCTTTGATCATTATGTAGTGTCCTTCTTTGTCTCTTTTCACATCCTTTATTTGAAAGTCTATTTTATCTGATATGAGTATTGCGACTCCTGCTTTCTTTTGGTCTCCGTTTGCATGAAATATTTTTTCCAGCCCTTCACTTTTAGTCTGTATGTGTCTCTTGCTTTGAGGTGGGTCTCTTGTAGACAGCATATATAGGGGTCTTGTTTTTGTATCCATTCAGCCAATCTTTGTCTTTTGGTTGGGGCATTCAACCCATTTACATTTAAGGTAATTATTGATAGGTGTGGTCCCGTTGCCATTTACTTTGTTGTTTTGGGTTCACGTTTATACAACCTTTCTGCATTTCCTGTCTAGAGAAGATCCTTTAGCATTTGTTGAAGAGCTGGTTTGGTGGTGCTGAATTCTCTCAGCTTTTGCTTATCTGTAAAGCTTTTGAATTCTCCTTCATATCTGAATGAGATCCTTGCTGGATACAGTAATCTAGGTTGTAGGTTATTCTCTTTCATTACTTTCAGTATGTCCTGCCATTCCCTTCTGGCCTGGAGGGTTTCTATTGATAGATCAGCTGTTATCCTTATGGGGATCCCTTTGTGTGTTATTTGTTGTTTCTCCCTTGTTGCTTTTAATATTTGTTCTTTGTGTTTGATCTTTGTTAATTTGATTAATATGTGTCTTGGGGTGTTTCGCCTTGGGTTTATCCTGTTTGGGACTCTCTGGGTTTCTTGGACTTGAGTGGCTATTTCCTTCCCCATTTTAGGGAAGTTTTCAGCTATTATCTCCTCGAGTATTTTCTCATGGCCTTTCTTTTTGTCTTCTTCTTCTGGAACTCCTATGATTAGAATGTTGGGGCGTTTCACATTGTCCCAGAGGTCCCTGAGGTTGTCCTCATTTCTTTTGATCCTTTTTTCTTTTTTCCTCTCTGCTTCATTTATTTCCATCATTTTATCTTCTATCTCACTTATCCTATCTTCTGCTTCCGTTAGTCTACTCTTGGTTCCCTCCAAAGTGTTTTTGATCTCATTCATTGCACTATTCATTTTTAATTGACTCTTTTTTAATTTCTTCTAGGTCTTTATTAAACATTTCTTGTATCTTTTCAATCTTTGTCTCCAGGCTATTTATCTGTAACTCCATTTTGTTTTCAAGATTTTGGATCATTTTTATTATCATTATTCTAAATTCTTTTTCAGGTAGATTCCCTATCTCCTCCTCTTTTGTTTGACTTGGTGGGCATTTTTCATGTTCCTTTACCTGTTGGGTATTTCTTTGCCTTTTCATCTTGTTTAGATTGCTGTGTCTGGAGTGAGCTTTCTGTATTCTGGAGGTCTGTGGTTCCTTTTTATTGTGGAGGATTTACCCCGTGGGTGGGGTTAGACGATTGGCTTGTCAAGGTTTCCTGGTTAGGGAAGCTTGCGTCAGTGTACTGGTGCGTGCAATTTGATTTCTTCTCTTTGGAGAGCAATGGAGTGTCCAGTAATGAGTTTTGAGATGGGTCTATGTGTTAGGTGTGTCCTTGGGCAGCCTGTATGTTGACGTTCACGGCTATGTTCCTGCGTTGCTGGAGAATTTGCGTGGTATGTCTTGCTCTAAAACTTATTGGCTCTTGGGTGGTGGTTGGTTTCAGTGTAGGTATGGAGGCTTTTGGACAGTCACTTATGACTTAAAGTTCCATGTAGTCAGGAGTTTTCTGGTGTTCTCAGGTTTTGGGCTTAAGTCTCCTGCCTCTGGATTTCAGTTTTATTCTTCCTGTAGTCTCAGGACTTCTCCAACTATACAGCACTGATAAGAAAACTTCTAGGTTAATGGCGAAAAGATTCTCCCCCGTTAGGGACACCCAGAGAGGTTCACAGAGTTACATGAAGAAGAGGAGAGGGAGGAGGGAGATAGAGATGAGCAGGAGGAGAAAAAGGGGGACTCAAGAGGAGAGAGACAGATCTACGCAGCTGTCTGTTCCCAGAGTGTTCTCCGTAGCCCAGTCACCTACAAAGATTCACAGAATTGGATTGGGAAGAGAAGGGGAAAGGAGGAAATAGAGGTGTTCTGAGGTAGAAAACAGAGAGTCAAGATTGGGAGAGAATAATCTTCGGTTTAAAAATAGGGCTTCTCTTCTTTTTTTTTTTTTGTAAGGTTATAGTGTATTGAAAATGAAAATTAAGGAGTAGTAGAGGAGTACTAGAGGACTTTAAAAGAAATAAGAGAAAAAGAAAAATAGAAAATAGAAGAGAAAAAGGAAAGAAAAAAAAAAGAAAGAAAAAAAGAAAAAGAAAAAGAAAAAAAAATTTTTTTTCCCTAGTTAAAAAAATCGTAAAAATCTATGGAAATGAAAGTTAAGGAGTAATGGGGGAGTAATAGGGGATTTTAAAGGAAAATAAAAGAGAAAAAATAAAAAAGAAAAAATAAAAAAAGAAAAAATAATAAAAAAGAAAAAAAAAAAAAAGAAAAAAGTAAAATTATATCTAGGAGTTTCTCTGGAGCTGTTGCGGTCAGTGTGGGTTCGGCTCAGTTTCAGATAGCTCCTCGTTCCAGCTTACACTTCTCGATATCTACAGGCCCCTTCCGGTGTAGTCGGTGTTTTCTAGAGGGATTTTAATCTGTTGCACCAGTCCCTTCTGAGGCAGTTCCCTTTGTTTATTTGGCTTCTGTTTGCCGGTCTCTTCAGAGCCTCATTTCCGCCCTGACACAGGCGGGCGGAGGTGGACTCTTATTCAGGTAGCTAGTTCCGTCGCTCTGCGGGGCAGGGAGGGGCTGGCGCTGTGGGGAGGGGCTTGCGCCGCGGGGACGGGCTGGCGCTGCCGGGAGGGGCTGACGCTGCTTTCTCCGTCTGCGCTGCTCAGGCTCCCGGCTGTTCTATATGGAGCGCGCCCCGCGCTGCGCGAGGTTCCAGCCCTCGGGTGTTCCACAAAAGCGCGGGCGAAAAGCTGCGCCTGCCCTCTGTGCCTTCCCCGTCAGAGCGGTCCAGGCAGCCAGGGGCTCGGTGGGCGCACTCTCCCCAGGTGTGGCGCGCCCACCCCCTTCCACGGACCCAGTCTCAGTTTCCGCTGGCGCCAGTCGGGTGCGCGCGCCTTCCGCCCTCCGTCCCCAGCCCCAGTCCCCACCCGCGCCAGTCGGGTGCCTGCGCCGTGTCTCGCCACGACCTTCCCCTCCCCCCTGCCTCCTGCCTCCGGCGGGGCTGGGCCGGTCCGCAGCCTGCGAGCTCTTCTCTGGATTTTCTCGGTCTGCGAACAGTCGGCAGTGTGTTCGGCCGGTTAATTTACTCTCTCTCCTTTGGTCTCCCACAGTTCAAGTTGGCAACTCACAGAAGCTCCCTCCGATTGTCCTCAGGGCACTCAGGCCCGGACCCTACCCCAAGCAGTGCCGCCTAAGACTCCCTTCCCGGGACGGATCTCCGTCCTTAGCTCTTTTGTCTCACTTTTAATCTTTTATATTTTGACCTACCTCCTTTCGAAGACAATGGGCTGCTTTTCTGGGCGCCTAATGACCTCAGCTAGCGATCAGAAGTTGTTTTGCGAAGTTTGCTCTGCGTTCAGTTATTCTTTTGATGAATTTGTAGGAGAGAAAGTGGTCTCCCCGTCCTACTCCTCCGCCATCTTGGCTCCTCCCTCCTTTTCTTCTTATTATGATCATTTTTCTTCCTTACAACAGAGTTCTGGTTTCAAGTTTTGATGAACCTCAACCAGCTCCTAGACAGTAGAGAGAATTTCAAGTTCTGAAGCAGGATTTCTCAGTAGTAACACCATTGACATTTTGGGTTGGCTAATTCTTTGCTGTGAGGGTCTGTCCTGTGCATTGGAGTGTGTTTAACTGAATCCCTGGCCTCCATCCATGAGATGTCAGTGGCACCCTCCTCTAGGTTGTGACAGCCGTGACTGTCTCCAGACATTGCCAAAGGTTCCTGAGGAGGGTGCAGGGAACAAAACCAACCCCTGTGGAGAATCTCTGCTCTGAAGGAAGAGGGAGGGAGGGAAGGAGAGGACTGAACTGGTCTCTGGAGCACTAGACTAAGATCCACTTCAACAGAGTTCCCTATAGAGGAGCTTTCAGTACAAGGTGGATTTGGTGTGATTCATATCAAGGCATGTCTTTTCTTATACTGTCTCCAGTGCTTGTTGGAGGTGGAGCTGATCCCTTATCGGGAGCTTATGCTCCTTACCTGTAAGACCCATATTTTACAATCCTTTGGTCATCCCCTTTTATCCTCTTTATTGCTGGATACTTAATAGACCCTCAATGGACAGGGTTTTGTTGTTGTTGTTGTTGTTGTTGTTTTAATAAATGTATTCATTTTAATTGGAGGCCAATTACTTTACAGTATTGTAGTGATTTTGCCATACATTGACATGAATCAGCCACGGGTGTGCATGTGTTCCCCATCCTGAACCCCCCTCCCACCTCCCTCCAAGGGACCCAACTTCCTTGTATCCTGTGAGATCCTAGGAGTCTTTCTTTGTGTGTCCATCCCCTCCCATATGCACTATTGTTAGGGTGGTGGGACTGGTGAGACCATGAATTTGATCTCTGGATAGACTGATGGGACCAATTGCATTTTTCATGAATGAATAAAAGTTCTTGGATACCTTTTGAACACGTACCTCAGAAAGGCCAAAAAGGCATTTCATGTTTGAAAAACCTCAACCACTGATGGTTGTCCTTTCCCTGTTTAAAAGTTCGATTAATTCCAACTTTCAATCAAATGCTTCTCTTATGTGTCAAATAATATAATTTGGCTTCCTGAGATTAAGAATAAAAGCAACTCAAATTAAAACATTTGCTGTATTTTCATATATTTCTTTGGGTGTGAATGAGATTCAATAATGAAGTGGTAAAATCAGAATAATCCTCGTGAATTCAAAATCACTCCCTAAAATTTATGTGGACTTTTAAAAACAATTTTAATCATGCTTTACAGACCATATTGAATGTGAATTCATGGCCATATGGGTTTTTTTCCTAGATGTTTCTTGGGGCGCCTCCATATCCCTGTTCTCTGCTTTCAGAAAAGACCTCTGTGCGGGTGTCAATCACCGCTGTGAGACTCTGGGGCTGTCCCACCTGTCAGGAATGTGCCAGCCTCACCGGAGTTGTAACATCAATGAAGACTCTGGACTCCCCTTGGCTTTCACAGTTGCCCATGAACTCGGACACAGGTAAAGGGCCAAGGAAACTGAGATCTCCTCCTCCTGATCATGCATCAGTATCAGGGTTTCAGGAGAATCAGATTGCATTGTGGCTTGAGAATCACCTCCTAAATCTCTGCTTTCTCATCTGTAAAATGGGAGGGGAGGGAAGATTGGGGAAAGACACAAGTTCAAGATTCCACTGTCTTCTCTGCCCTTACCACTTGACCATCAACATCAGAGAATCATAGAGACCTCTGCAAGTCTCTGAGTTAGAATGAGGTGAGCAGAAACAAGGAGATAAGCTTTAACTTAATTGATTAATTCAGGAGTAGTAATTCCTATTTAGTTCTTATGAATTAGTGATGTTATTAATATCACTAAAAAGTCACAAATCTTAACATTCTTTGCCTTTCCTTTATGCCGGACATTTCACATTGTGTCATTGACTTCCCTCAACAACATTATGAAGTAGATGCTATTGTTTGCCCCATTGTACTTGTGTGTATTAAAGGGGGACACTGAAAAAAAGGAAAAATGGAAAACTGCTTTAAACTTGGAAAGACTATCAAGTGAACACCAGTTAACCGGAAGTCCAAGTTGTCACAAAAATGTGTAAATTTGATTAGATCAATTGATTGAAGGCAGGTTTCAGAAATTTTTGGTAAAGGAATGTTGAGAATTCTGGATTCTCTGAGTATCAGAGGTTCTCAGGAGGAAAGATCTTAGCTTATTTGTAACTTAATATATTGATGTATTTATTAACCAGTAATGAGACAACATCATACTAGGTGGAAGCTCAGAGTGGGGAGTCATATAAATGGCTCAGCAGCACTCCTACCTGTTATGTGGCCACCAGCCTGAAAGAAAGCAGAACCCTGGGCATACTCTGAATGTCCAGCCGGAAAAAGAGGTGGGATCAGGAAGAGCCCTGTTGACTAGGTTATTCAAGGCCTGGCCTCTCTGGCCTGGGCTTTCTCACCATTTTTCTCATATAATATTGGAACTTTTCAAAATCCTTTTACCTAAAGTACTAAACCAGAGTATTGGCTTGGGAATTAGGAAATGTGAGTGGTTATTCTGGCTTTTCCATCAGCCAATATTATGACCTTAGAGAATTCCCTTCACTTCTTTGTGCTTATTTTCTTATATCTGAAATGAGTAGATTTGATTAGGTACTGTGATTTCTTTGATCCTTACCAAAAAGCCCTGGGAGACAAATGTGCTATAGTGTAGTATCCTTAATTATCCAAAATTCAAATACAGAGAGGTTAAGTGACTTGCTTTTAATTAAATAATATTGAGGACAAAATACTGAAAAGACCAGGCCATAGTTGTTGGCATGTTGATAACAACTTGGCAAAATGAAAATTATTATGTGCAAATGTAAAGGCACCCTCAATCCTGGTACATGGAAGGATGTCCCTTGTGGCCTCAAATAAAGTCACTGGTGTCAGCAGCATCTCTAGTCAAGCAGTGTCAAGCAATATAACTGGATCAAACTGAGAAATGTTTGCTCAAGACATTCTCAGCAATGGTATGCCCAAGTTGAAGAAAAGTGGAGAAGACTTGCTTGGTAAAAGACATTTTCAAGTGCTGACTTGTGTCCAAAGAATGGATCCTATATCCTCAATTCATTTTGGCAGTTTTTAAAAAGTAAACTGATGCTACTTATGATCCAGTAGTTGTACTCTGGGCATTTATCAAGAAGAAATGAAGATGTATGTTCATATTAAAAAAAACCTATACACAAAAGTTTATAGAAGCTTAATCTTAATAGCCCCAAACTGGACCCTGGGGTTGTTTCAACTCAGTGTGGCGAATGGTTAAATAAACTGTGATGGATCCATATCATGGAATTCTATTCAGCAAGAAAAAGGACCAATTCTTGATACATATAGTGACCTTGATGAATCTTTGAACAATTATGCTCAGTGAAAAAAACTAGTCCCTAAAGGTTACATACTGTAAGATTCCACTTACATAGCATTATTGAAATAATAAAATTACCTAAATAGAGAACATATTAGTGGCTGCCGGAACTTAAGAAGGGGATGGGGGAGGGATGGAAAGTAGGTCTGGCTACAAAGTGCAACGTGAGGAATTCCACCAGGTGAAAATGTTCTGTGTCTTGACTGTATGAACAGCAGCATCCCAGCTGTGATATCGTATTATAGTTTTGCAAGATGTTACCATGAGGGTTAAGTGGGTAAAGGGTACGTGGGACCTCTTTGTATTATTTATTACAACTTGCATCTGAATCAATAATGATATAATAATATAAATTTAATATGTAAATATAATGAATTAAAATTTTAAAAGAGCGCATTGGGCCATGTACAGCTGACCTAAATAAAACACTATGTTTTAAATGGCAAAAAAAGTTTAGGGTCACTGATAGGAAAGACAAAACTGGGGAATTTCCTGGTGGTTCAGTGGTTGGGACTCTGCGCTTCCACTGTTGGGGGCTCAGGTTCACTCCCTAATCAGAAAACTAAGATTCTGCAAGCCAAGTGGAGTGACTGAAAACAAAGAAAGAAGAGGAAGGAAAGACAACGTTGAAGAAAGACATACAAGCTTGAATTTGACAAGCTTGTGGTAGGACACAAAACTGAAGATGAGAAGACATTAGGAGTACCCTGAGAAATTTGTTCATAGCACAAGAAGCTTCTGAAATATTCAGTTCTCTTTTTAGATATAAAGTTCTAACCAGCTGTGGACCAAACTGAGAAACACTGGGCACATCAATGAAACAGCCTGGTGCCAGAAAAAGAAAAATATAATAAGCCACTAACCTCAGATAGTCATTATAGTTTAATAACAAAGGTACTCCATTGTTCTTGAAAACTTATTTATTTCATCACTGATTGCATAGGATTTAAAATAGAAAGTGAAGTTAACTAACTTGTGCTTTGGCCTAAATAATTGCATTTTTATTTTGAGAAAAAAAATTTTTTAAGTTCTATTTATGAGAAGCCTAGATTAGATCCATCATCCATACCTAAGCTCTCATCCCTTAATAAGTGAATTACCAAAACGAAGATGGAATTCCAGAAGGAAGTTTTAAAACCTCTCTGAGACCGAGCATCCTTTCCCTTGAAGTAATGAAAATATCATGATAGAGGTGAACACTTGCAATGTACCATCCATCCAGTATTTCCCATTCTTCTGGATTGGGATATTCCATTATTTCAGTTATAGAGCTTTCCTTGTTGCATATGCCAAATTGGTATTTCCTGAATGAGTTAGAAAAGCTCACATTCATACTTTCGTGGTTCTTGTTCTCTGCTGGTTCTACTCCACCATAAAATGAATAGTAAAAGGCAAGAAATGTCTGCCCAAGTGATACCCTGAGACTCATGCAGTGACTTAGCTCGCTATTTCATGTCTGTAATTTTCATAAACCCATCTAGCAGGAATTGTAAAACCAAGATGTAGCAAAGCAGGCTAATTCAATAGCCAGTGAGTTGTTTCAGCCTGTAGTAGGCTGTTAGTCCAAACTGCTTTTGAGCTTCATCCCACTTGCTGGGAAGTAGCTTCTTGGAAACACCTTCCATCCCTCTGACCTCATGTATTCTTCCTGTCTCTCATTTTTCACTGACCCACTGATCCCATATGACTCGAGCGCTCACCTCATATAGAGAGAGTAGACATGTCCACAGGAACCTTTGTTTAGTAGCTTTGCTTTTCTTTTGTTGGATGGGAGCACAGAGGAGTGATAGAGCTGGAGAGGGGAATGCTTTAGGGAACTAAAAACTTTAGATGGAGCAACATGAGCTTTTGGGGAGCTGATGTATTTAGAGGGTAGGTTTGAAGTCACCCAGTATCTAGGATAGGCTTCCCTGGTGGCTCAGTGGTAAAGGATCTGCCTGCAATGCAGGAGACCTGGGTTCGATCCCTGGGTCTGGAAGATCCCCTGGAGAAGGAAATGGCAACCCACTCCAGTATTCTTGCCTGGGAAATCCCTCCATGGATTTGCAAAGAGTTGGACACGACTGAGTGACTAGCATAAAGTATATAAGATCCAGACATCTGGCTTGTCATATTGGAATGGCTGATGCTAGAAAAGCCATTATTAATGGAGATTTTTAGAACCATGTTTGTTTAAGATTTTTCCTAATTTTTAAACAGGTGAACTTGTGGATCACTTAATGAACAGGGTAGGACTGAATTTTCAACAGCCCGGGGAAGGCCTGATGAGGGAGGAAAAAAAAAAAACTTTCATTGAATTAAATTCTTTTGATAAAAGAGCTTTGTAGATTAATTCTGTGACTCCTTTGTGAATTTTGTATTCATGTGGAATGTGATCAGAGTCTGTAAGTAAGTTGTTAACATCTTAATGCATTAAAAATAATATAAGAAAATTTCTAAATCCCACAAAGACTGTTTCTGCAAGTGTTGCTAATGTTGATCAGGAGATTTTATTAAAGTTGGATATGAGCTTTCCTGTCAGAGGAACTGCATTTCACTAGCAGAGTAAAAGGTCATAGTTTCCTCTGTTCAAATTTGGAAAGTTGAGCCAACATCTCCAGGTTGCAAGTGTCCAAAAAGCAGATTCCAGCAGAGAGAGGTCTTGTGGGGACTCGGAAAGCATCTTGGCAGTGATCCTGAGGTCTTGGCTTATAAACAGACATTTCTCAGTCAGCCTCTTTCCCAGGCACCCCCTTGCCATGGGGATCAGTTAAGCATTTTAGGGCCTTTCACGGCTACTTCACCTGTTTACCCCTGGCAGTGGGAGGTCAGGGAGCTGACCGAAGGAGACATCAACAAGAGCCCTGATTTAGGAGCACAGAGATCTGCAGAACACTTAGCTTTGTCATGAGCTAGCTTGTGACTTTTGACAAACCTCAAACTCTCATCTGAAAAAGGAAAATAAGCCAGCTAGACAATGATGAAGTAAAGTGTTAGTCGCTCAGTCGTGTCTGACTCCTTGCGACCCCGTGGACCGTAGCCCTCCAGTCTCCTCTATCCAAGGAATTCTCCAGGCAAGAATACTGGAGTGGGTTGCCATTCCTTTCTCCAGGGGATCTTCCCAACCCAGGGATCAAACCCACATCTCTTCACGTTTTCTGCATTGGCAAATGGGTTCTTCACCGCTCGTGCCACCTGGGGAGCCCACTAGACTGTGCGTGCTGCCTAATGTCTATATATTGAAGGGCTTGTATGATACTGGAAAGAAATCCATCCATTCCAAGTTTGCAGCTTCTGACAAAGTCTCCCATAGGCTTTGCCTTTAATGCTCTCCAGTAAATTATGATGAAAAAGCAAAAGGAAGGTTTTGTTCATTTGTGCTGCAGTTGCTACAGCAGGAGAAAGAAGACAGCTGGAGGCAAGATTTGCCCTCCTGACTGTAATCTCATGGAAAGCCAAAGCCAAACTGGAAGCTTTTAGCTTTCTGCCAAACGGAAGTTTTTTGGATTAGCCACATGGCTCCCAGGGTTGTATATTTGAAACAAAACCATGCCTAAAATGTTTCCTGTGCTTTCTAGTTGAAAATTAGCTAGCCCCCTCCAACTTCAAAGTCCCACTTTGTAATCAGATGCCTGTTATACAAAGGTGGCTCTCTGTGGGTTATTTTCACCTTGGAGGAACTATGGTTTTCTTCTTGTTTCATGCCTGCCTCTTTAATATCCTTGTGCTCTGTGCTTCCCTGCAGCTTCGGCATCCAGCATGATGGGAAGGAAAACGACTGTGAGCCCGTGGGCAGGCACCTGTACATCATGTCCCGCCAGCTGCAGTACAATCCCGCCCCGCTGATGTGGTCCAAATGCAGCAAGGACTATATCACTCGCTTCCTGGAGTAAGTGACCACGCATCTCAGCATAGCCTCACTCAGGGCTCTGTACACCGGAGGTCACTTTGCATTCTACCCAAGACCTGGAAAAGCCTCAGTTCCTCTCACAGGTCACAGTGTCAGGGTGGTAACAGTAACTGTAACAGGTAACTTCGCTTCTGCTCTCTGACCCTGAGATCCAGGTGGGTTCTGCCCCCAGCTTAAGCCAGGTGAACAGTCTGTCTCCCCCCACCCTCCTTCAGCTTGCTGTCATCTGAAAGGGGCTCTTTATGATCCAAGAGTGAGTTAAGTCCCCGGGGGACTGGCAAGAACGACTAGGACAAGTCAGAAGTTGTCACCATACCCCATTGGGGGTAATATGATGTTTTTTTTCATTTTACCACTGCTTATAAATATTTCTTAGATCACATCTGAGCAAATGGTATGGGATTGTGTTTTGCATTTCCTTTTAGACAAGTCTTACCTCCTTGGGCATAGTAGAAATAAAGTTATCTTAAAGGACAGAGAATACTAGAGAAATAGAAGTTTCTCTTGAATGAAAAACTAAATGTTTCATTTAGAAGGAAATTGTAAGCCACTGCTCTCATTTCTATTCACTTGTTGTCAGCCGAGGCTGGGGGTTCTGTCTGGATGACATCCCCCAAAAGAAAGGCTTGAAGTCCAACATCATTGCCCCTGGAGTGATCTATGATGTTCACCACCAATGCCAGCTGCAGTATGGCCCAAATGCTACCTTCTGCCAGGAAGTAGAAGTAAGTGTTGGGTATTTGGTAAGTGTTGGTAAGTGTTGGGTAAGAAGTAAATGTTGGGTATCAAAAACACTGGTGCCTCTGGCGGGTATGTGCAGGGCTTGAGATCCAACATGCTAAAGGAGGGCCAGGGAAATATTGGGAAATCCTTGTGGCTTAGCTGGTAAAGAATCCGCCTGTAATGTAGGAGACCTGGGTTCCATCCTGGGTTAGGAAGATCCCCTGGAGAAGGGTAAGGCTACCCACTTCAGTATTCTGGCCTGGAGAATTACATGGACTGTATAGTCTGTGGGGTTGCAATGAGTCAGACACGAATGAACGACTTTCACTTTCAAAGATCCAGAAATGGAAACTTTCTATTCATGGCAAGATGTCTGTAAGGTAGAAGGATTGAAGTTGAGGTCATTCATATTCTTTGACCCACCTCCTTGGTATCCTTTACAACTGGGTGGTGGTTAAGAAAATGCTGTAAAAGTCTGCAAGCAATAAATGCTGGAGAGGGTGTGGAGAATGTGGAGATTCCTTAAAAAACTGGGAATAGAAGTGCTATATGACCCAGCAATCCCACTCCTGGGAATACACACCGAGAAAACCAGAACTGAAAGAGACACATGTACCCAATGTTCATCGCAGCACTGTTTATGATAGCCAGGACATGGAAGCAACCTAGATGCCCATCAGCAGACAAATGGATAAGAAAGCTGTGGTACATATACACAATGGAATATTACTCAGCCATTAAGAAGAATACATTTGAATCTGTTCTAATGAGGTAGATGAAACTGGAGCCCATTATACAGAGTGAAGTAAGCCAGAAAGAAAATACTAATACAGTATACTAATGCATATATATGGAATTTAGAAAGATGGTAACGATAACCCTATATGCAAGACAGAAAAAGAGACACAGATGTATAGAACAGACTCTTGTACTCTGTGGGAGAAGGCAAGGGTGGGATGATCTGAGAGAATAGCATTGAAACATGTATATTATCAATTGTGAAACAGATCACCAGCCCAGGTTGGATGCATGAGACAAGTGCTCAGGGCTGGTGCACTAGAATGACCCAGAGGGATGGGATGGGAAGGGAGGTGGGAGGGGAGTTCAGGATGGGGAACACATGTAAATCCATGGCTGAGTCATGTCAATGTATGGCAAAAACCACTACAATATTGTAAAGTAATTAGCCTCCAACTAATATAAATAAATGAAAAAAAAAAGTATAAAAAAAAGAAAAAATTTAGTATAATTTTCAAAAAAAAAAAGAAATTCTAGTAACATTTTTGGTGGCTTCCTTAGGGTTTTCTGTGTAAACATTAGTGTCAACTGGATATAATACAATTTTATGTCTTCTGTAAGTCTTCTAATTTGATACTGAATAAAAGTTGAGAGATGGAAAAACAAAAGAATACGCTATAGTGCTTTTCAAGAATCACAGTGATTCACACCTGCAGGCTCCATAGCAACCAACTTAACACCTGAAGTTGCTCCCTTTCCTAAATTTCCTGTCTGGTTGCTGAGCACCTCCAGAGGCCAAGGTAGGAATAAGATTTACCCCTTATTCATTCTTCTCTATTTTCAACATCTAAGTGATAAGTCAAGCCCTGGTATTTAGCTTGTGATGGAATTTGTGGCTCTGTCCTGTCGTCTTCATTCTTATTACTGCTCTCCTGAGTCCATCTCTCATTACCTCTTCTTACTATTACCTTTGAACTATTTGATCCAGAGATCAAATTGCCAACATTCATTGGATCATAGAAAAAGCAGAGAATTCCAGAAAAGCATCTATTTCTGCTTCATTGACTATGCTAAAGCCGTTGACTGTGTGGATCACAATAAACTGTGGAATATTCTTAAAGGGATGGGTATACCAGACTCCTGCCTCCTCTCATCTGCCTCCTGAGAAACCTGTATGCAGATCAAGAAGCAGCAGTTAGAACCTGGTTCCAAATTGCGAAAGGAGTACATCAGGGCTGTGTATTGTCACTCTGCTTATTTAACTTATATGAAGAGTACATTATGTGAAATGCCAGGCTGGATGAAGCATAAGCTAGAATCAAGATTGCCAGGAGAAATATTAATAACCTCACATATGCATATGACACCAGCCTTATGATAGAAAGTGAAGAGGAACTAAAGAGCCTCTTGATGAAGGTGTAAGAGGAGAGTGAAAAAACTGGTTTAAAATTTAGCATTCAAAAAATGAAGATGATGGCATACAGTCCCATCACTTCATGGCCAGTACATGGGGTAACAGTGGAAACAGTGAGACACTTAATTTTCTTGGGCTCCGAAATCACTGCAGATGCTGACTGCAGCCATGAAATTAAAAGACCGCTTATTCTTTAGAAGAAAAGCTATGACCAACATAGACAGAATATTAAAAAGTAGAGACATTACTTTGCCTACAAAGGTGCATATAGTCAAAGCTATGGTTTTTCCAGTAGTCATGTATGGATGTGAGTGTTGGATCATAAAGGAGGCTGAGTGCCGAAGAATTGATGCTGTGGAATTGTGGTGTTGGAGAAGACTCTTGTGAGTCCCTTGGACTGTAAGGAGATCAAGCCGGTCAATCCTAAAGAAAATCAACCCTCAATATTCATTAGAAGGACTAATGCTGAAGCTGAAACTCCAATACTTTGACCACCTGATGAGAAGAGCTGACTCATTAGAAAAGACCCTGATGGTGGGAAAGATTGAGGGCAGGAGGAGAGGGGGCGACAGAGGATGAGATGGTTGGATGGCATCACTGACTCGATGGACATGGGTTTGAGCAGGCTCTGGGAGATAGTGAAGGATAGGGAAGCCTGGTGTGCTGCAGTCCATGGGGTCGCAAAGCATTGGAAATGACTGAGTGACTGAACAGCAACCATTACCTCTCGTTACCTCATCACCTCTCCTTACTGTTGTAATTACCTTCTGCCTAGCCTCGCCCCCATTCACACTGTTGCTCGAGTTGTTTCAAAAAGACACAAATCTAACCATGGCTCTACTCTGCCTTTAGGGTCCTCACTGACCACAGGATAAACTATCAACTCCTTGCATCCTTTTGTGATCTGGATCTTGTCTATTCTCTGAACCATGCCTTTTAGTGCAAAAATATCAGTGTTAATTATACAGAGACATGAATGAGTCTGGTTGACCTCTGCCAGATTTTATGCTATGTCCTGCATAGTATGAAAAAGATGAAACCTCAAAAGAATGAATAAGATAAGTTCTCTGACCTTGAGGAGCTCCTGCTCTGGTGGGGGAGGTTGACAGGGAAATTTTAATAGTCAGATAAACACAAAAATGGACATAGAGAAAGAACTTTTAAGAGGAAGCAACTGCTCAGACAGAACAAGCAAGACTTCACAGAGAAGATAAGATTGTTGTAAAAATCCCTCACTCTTACTTCTAACTGGTTACCAAGCAATGCTAATTCTGCCTCCAAAAGGTCTCTAAAATCCATGTGTCCCTATATGATTTCAGTGAGTCCCCTGGTTGGACTCCTTTCTAAGACTCTGACCCATTCCCCAAAACATAGCCAAATTGACATTTATGAAGGAAATCTGATTGTGTTCCTCTGTTGTTAAAATATTTCACGGCCTCCTGTGCCTCTCCAACAACATTCAGATTCTCTAAAATGGCTTAAAGGGAGCTTCAGGATTCATCCTCGCTCTCTCTTTGAGCTAATCTCTTAAAATATTATTTTAACCCTCCACTCTCTAACCTGGAATTCTAAAAGCATGTACGTTGGACTGTACCCCACTAATCTTTCATCTTGAACTCTCTCCTTCATATTTTTCATCTCTTAATATCTCCACATTTTGTGTACTTTCTTTTTCTCTTCAAACTCACTATTGCTCTTTTCAAATAGGTCCAATCCTCTATTTAACCTGTTGACTTTTTAATCTCATTTATGTTACTTTTTTTTTTTTACTTATAACAGTCTCTTTGGATTTTTTCCCTAAATTTTCTCTTATTTTTTATGACCTCTTATTTCTAGTTTAAACTTTCAGTATGATCTTCTTTTTCTTTAATCATATAAAACACATTTATTTTATAATTTATAATTGCAAATTATAATGGACAGTTTTGATGTCCAGAGTCTGTGTGTGTCTGTTTCTCCTATTTGAAATTTCTTCTCAGTTTCACTTATTATGTATTATTTCCTTTTGTCAATTTCTGCTTCTATTGTAAACTCTTGGTTTTGAAGCTTCATGTCAGGCTATTCTCTATGGTTTAGATGGCTGGCAGATTCTTTTGGAGAGAATTTTCACTGCCATCCCTGGGTCCATTTAAATTATTGGTTGGATGTTGTAAAGAACACTTACAATATCTAGAAATGAAAAATATCATGATTGACTTAAAATTTAGTAGACGAGTTACACAGCAGACTTGATAGAATTAAAGAGAAAATCAACTGAACTTTAGAGTTGAAAAAATTACTTCCCATCCCACTTGAGTTTTTCTCAGAATTGTGTGATGGAGGAGAGACTGGACATTTCCTGATAGAAATCCAGGCTTTTTCAACATTTATGTACAAGGAAATTGAGAGCTAAAAAATATGAAAGTAAGCTGAAATCTGAAGGACAGAATAAGAAGGTCCATCAATAATAATTATTAATTGCAGAAATTTCAAAAGGAAAGAATAGAGATAATCATGGAGAAGCAAGATTTAGAAAGATAAAAATTAAGAATTTTCTAAAATGGTTAAAAATTATGAGGTCTTATGATGAAAGAACATATTGAGTATAGAGTATACTAAGTAGATGGAATGATAGCAAATGAGTGGATAAAAGGAAGACTAAAAGGTGGGCGGAAGCACCTGAATCATTTCAGATGATAAACAAGAATTTTGTCAACCTTCCCTTGTTCCTGCTGCAGGAGGAGAAAGAGAGGGAGTATCCAATTCACTCCCTGGCAGCTAAAACATACTGGCTATTTGGGGTAATAAGTAAATAACCTGAGGTTTTCTAGATGGAGTAGTTTCCCTTTCCTTCAATGAGCAGGCTCAAGTTATAATCACCCAGCTATTTGTAAGCAGATTGCCTTCCATCACAGTCTGGATTTTCCTTTGATGACAAATGTCACCATTAGCCCTTCCTGAGGGCATTGAATGGTGGACATCATACCACACATATAGAAATTCTACTCTCGGCAAATGTGTTTTATCTCCCATTTCCATATGGCCTAGAATGGCCTACAGCCAACTGTTTATGTATAATGACAATGTTCAGATTAAGTTTAAACGGAGGTTCCTTGAGTGATCAGTTTCCATCAGTTTACTCAGTAACAACCGTAGCATTTATTGTGGTTATGTGGATGAACCTGTGTAGATTACACCATCACTGTAGAAATGCTTTTGTGTAAGTTTTGAAAAATACAAAAAAGCTCAGACTCATGTTTGTTTTCCAGAATGTTTGCCAGACACTGTGGTGCTCGGTGAAGGGCTTTTGTCGCTCCAAGTTGGACGCTGCTGCAGATGGGACTCAATGTGGTGAGAAGAAGGTGAGGTGTCAGTGGGGTGCCAGGCTGAGGAAGGAAGGTAGGGATAAGGGGCTTACATTCTTGGGCAGAACTGGAGAGGAGACCCTGGAGAGGAGCTGTTTCTGGGTGAATGGAGATCATCATACAGTTAGACTTGCCAGAGGAAAGGATTCCACTTGTGGAAGTGAGCCTCCTCTTGAGCCTTCACTTGGGACAGGTAATTAGGGAGAGAGGGCTGAAACCCAAGACACACTCCAATTACACAACATCAGGCCCACCTTTTCCTGACAACTTTTGTGGAGTTTGTGAGCAGTAACATCCGATGAGCTTATCATCAACCTTCTCTTTAACCTTTTCTCCCCCTCCGTATTGAACACTGGGGCTTCCCTCGTGGCTCAGACGGTAAAGAATCTGCCTGCAATGTGGGAGACCTGGGTTCGATCCCTGGGTCTGGAAGATCCTCTGAAGAAGGGAATGGCAGCCCACTCCAGTATTCCTGTCTGGGAAATTCCGTGGACAGAGGAGCCTGATGGGCTACAGTCCATGGGGTCGCAAAGTGTCGGACACGACTGATCGACTAACACTTTCACTTTCATATTGAACATTGGGAAGGACAAGTCAGTGGCTTCTTTTTTCCAAAGATGCTGATTTCAGACCATATGTTATCTTCTTGCTCATCATCTGCAAGCGTGCGTGTTCAGTTTCTTCAGTTGTGTCTGACTCTTTGTGACCCCATGGACTGTGGCCCGTCAGACTCCTCTGTCTATGGGATTCTCCAGGCAAGAATATTGGAGTTGCTAAGCCCTCCTCCAGGAGATCTTCCTGACCCAGGGATCGAACTTGCATCTCCTGCAGTGGCAGGTGAGTTCCTTACCCACTGAGACTCCTGGGAAGCCTGTTCGTCATCTGACCTGACTGCATTTCTTAAAGTCCTACCCAGCTTACTAAACAGGAAACCAGATACCAGAACTCAGAGATGTTAGGTGTCCAGACTGCCTGAAGACAGGGTAATATGTGTTGTTCAAAAGCACAATTTGGGTTTGTGTGGGCCTAGGATTTATGTCTTTAGTGGGTGTCTTCATGTAGCTTGAGTATGTCGTGACTCATCGTTGAGATCATAGAGCTTGATCAAAATCCACAGTCACCAGAAATAATGAGGAAGAGGAGGCAAGCAGATGAAACACACCCAGAACCACTGTGAAATGTGGCCATTTCTAACAACCAGCTTGCATTTCTTGTTTCTGTTTTTGTATGTTCACCCTCCTAAACTGATAGTTGTTGAAGGAGTCCCTTGAAGAGGGAGAGAGTGGAATTTTTCCTGAGCCACTTGAAACGTCAGAACTGGAAGCAATGCAAAGAGTTACAGGAGAGCAGAAATTTTTCTCATTAGAAAGAACTTAAACTTCTGTAACAACTTGGGTTTTTCAGCAATGAGATTTTTTACAGAGGGGATGAGTTATCTGTTGCAAACATTAAATACCCATAGAGGCTATAAAGGAGTGCTATCACCGTTCCAGTCTACAAAATGTTTGTTATGGTTCTCAACAAGATAAGAAGCTTGCATTAGAAAGTAAATCAATTATATTATTGAACAGCTATGTTACTAAGGAGAGTCAGCTGACATGCTTTCCATAGCAAGATTTTCTTAATAAAGGAAGTTAACATTCTGGCATGCAAGTCTGCCAGTCACACTTTGAGTCATACTCCTTTCACTGCAACTAGGCACATAACATTCCCTTTAATTCCTGAAATTCTCTGATTCTAAAACCCAAGACTCTCGGGGGAAATTCTTTTATGAGATGCTCTTTGTTCTACATCTGATGTGTGACTGTAGGAAGTCTGCTTGATCAGGAAGAACTGGGTTCAGGCTGCTAGGGGTCCTGAGTCAGCTTGTTATGAAACCTTTCTGACATACGCATCTCCTGTCTCTTCCCTTTTCAGTGGTGTATGGCTGGCAAGTGTATCACAGTGGGCAAAAAACCAGAGAGCATTCCTGGAGGCTGGGGCCGCTGGTCACCCTGGTCCCACTGTTCCAGGACCTGTGGGGCTGGAGCCCAGAGTGCAGAGAGGCTCTGCAACAACCCTGAGTAAGTCAACTCAAAGATGTTTTTCTTCCTTCCTTGAGCACTGGGAGACCAGTTGTGAATGGGGTGATGTCAGTGACCCCAGGGCTCTCCAAGGAAACTATGTATGTTCCCAAATACAAAGAGAGCCACAAGGAAGACTCATAGAGAAGAAAAAAGTTCTGCCTTTTTTTTTCTGAAACAAAGTTTTTGCTTTGTCTCATTTTGGCTTGGTACTGGATTCGAACTTGGGTAACTAAACTGATTTCATCATTTGGAGAAATAAGCAAAACATTTTTAAAAGTGCAATTCATGTGAAAATCTCTAGAAGATTATACAATTAAGTCCTCTTAAATAACCCCATTCTATCAGTGAGGATTATCATACCCAATTTTACTGATAAGACACAGCTTTCTTTCCATCATAATGAATGTATAATTTTATAAAAACAGTTTTCTTCTCTTGGGTAACCAATTATGTGCCAAATTGGGTGGCAGATTTTTTGAGGATGATTATTTTTAATGTTTTGGATAAGAATTTTATAAACCTCAGAGTTCTGTATTAGCTTGTTAAGGATTTCATAGAAGTTATTTCACAAGTTGCTTTCAATTTTTTTTTTTTGCCTTTTTTTCTTCCAATTTTTTAATCAAGTTGCTTAATTTTTTGATATTTTAAGTTTGTATAGTGATATTTTATGTGAAATATTGTTTTCTTGATTTACAAATATATATATTACATTCTTAATTTATTTATTTGCTGGTATACTAGTTCCTAAGTATAATTTTTTAGCAGTGTGCATATGATGACTTCTATAAGTAGAAAATGTTTTAAATTTCTTTTATCTAAATTTACATTAGTCTGTGTTGAACAGTATGAGTCACATATTTTAAAAGGCAAATGATATATATTAAAACAATTCCATCAGTATCTCAGTTCTAAATCTTACCTCCTTTTTATTATAAATATATTACTGTGTGTGTGTGTATATATATATATATATATATATATATATGCATGTATATATACACATGTAAACTGTATATGTAATTATATATGTAATTTCTTCTAAAAGTTAATAAGTTAATATCTATGAATAACTCAACACACTAACTACTATATAAATTTGTCAGTAAATGGTAGTTACTGTGACATCTTTATCATTTCCCATGCCTATAAGTAAGTGTACATTTGAGGAATTTGGGCAAAATTGTTTTAAAATCTTACTTTTTATTAAAACACAAGGTTCCTGTGGCTTCAAAAATTCAAAACAAGAATTTCTTATAGAATTTTTTTTACAGAAAATCTTTATTTTACAGTTTGTTTCAATGTGATCAGAAAAACGATTTCCATTTTTGTAATCAAGAAATACAGGCAATTTGCTCCAGGATCTGTGGTAGTGTTTTGTATCAGCCACTGCCAGACCTTAGCCTTCTTGGGAGGATGGTCAGCAATCCATGGTTGTCAGAAAAGGGACATTCCTGTTGAGGAAATGAAAGATGATCCCCTAACTTGGCTTGAGGGGAAAAACTGGTCCTGACTCCCATCTTAGAGGCTACAGTTTGTCATAGAGTCTCCTTGGGTGACTCCATAGAGTGATCATATCTGATCTCAGTAGCTGGTTTGCTTAAGTTCATTGAAAAGAAGGTCAATAAAAATATAGTCACAGATTCAGGTCAGTGCCTGACCAGCCTATGCTGACACTATATCCTTGATTTATATTGGTCAGCTGTCTAGTGAGAACCCAGCAGGGCTTGGCTCGTGAAAGGCTCTTAGATGGAAATGAATTGGAGAGCTGCCAAGTCATAGAGTATCACTTCATCATCACAAATAGGAAACCACCAGCCTACCCTCAACTATGAAGTACAATGCTTAGTCCTGCCCATAGGGAGTTGGTGAATGTGAACTGCCCTGGTCAAAGAATTACCTTTGGGTGTGATAAGTGCAGAAAGTGCCTCCAGCTGGATAATGAAATGTTATCCAGAGGTGAAAGAGATTACTTCTGGCAGGAATTCAGATAGAATTCATGATGGAGATGGAAATAACGTGTATTTGTCTTTAAAGGATGGGCAGTATGTAGACATTTAGAGAAGAGTGGAAATCTAGAAGCACAGGGTGGGGAAAAAAAGCAAACAAGTCAGCTGGTATCATGGGAGCAGTGTGCAAATGAGAAGGAATGTGGGAAGAAAATGTGATCAGGTGAGGTAAGTCAGGATCATGATGGCCTTGCATGCCATCATGCTTAAGAGGCTGGACTGTATCCTGTGGTCACAGAGTGCCATTAAAGGGTTTTCAACGGGAAACTAAAATAATGAAGGTAATCATAAAAGTTAGCCAGAGAAGAATGTGTACAGTAGGAAAAAGAGGAAAGACAGAAATGGAGATGGGGGAGGGGGGACAGAGCATTTTTAACATAAAATACTGGCCGTTAAGGAAATTAAAGAACAATTTGTGTGTTTCGTGTGTAGACCAAAGTTCGGAGGGAAGTACTGCACTGGAGAAAGAAAGCGCTATCGCTTGTGCAACATCCACCCCTGTCGCCCAGATACACCCACTTTTCGGCAGATGCAGTGCAGTGAGTTTGACACTGTTCCCTATAGGAATGAATTCTACCACTGGTTTCCGGTTTTTAATCCAGGTAAGGAGCTGTAATGGAATATTCCAGATCTCGGGCCACAGCCATTATCAGAAAGCATTTATCTGTCAGGGTACTGTGATGTAGTACAGAGAAAAAAAGAGACTTGTGCCATAAAGAGTTTTATATTTTAAGAGGTGGAGACACTGACCTGCTTAAGTGAATCAGTAAATGTTGAAGGTGAATATTCCAACTCCCTGCCAAGCTCTGTGAGAGTTAGAAGAGAATTTCATCAAACATGATGACTCACTTCAAAACAGCTGAGGTACAACTAAGCAATGTGTGGGCTTGTCAGAAACTAATCACTGATGGAAGTGCTTATTGATGAGTGTGTGGAAGTGAATATAATTTTAACAGAAATTCAGAAAAGAAGGTCATTATGGGTGTGGAGTAATTTCAAAAAAGTCTTTCAAGGAAGCAGTTGACAATTCTTAAGCATGTGTCATCTTTCTTCTGCAATAAAGAAGGGGAAGGCATTCAAAGTAGAGTCAGCAATTCCCAGTGAGGGGAGAAAAGCACAAGGCAAGACAAGATGGTAGAAAATGTGAAATAGATCACCAGTCCAGGTTCGATGCATGAGGCAGGGTGCTCAGGACTGGTGCACTGAGACGACCCTGAGGGATGGGATGGGGAGGAAGGTAGGAGGTAGGGTCAGGATGGGGAACACATGTACACCCATGGCTGATTCATGTGAATGTATGGCAAAAAAACACCACAATATTGTAAAGTAATTAGCCTCCAATTAAAATTTTAAAAAAATGCACCCAGCATAAAAAAAAAAAAAAGAAAATGAATGAGTAACTTGATCGCAAATGAGTGAGAGCCATCTCTGGGCTGGAAATCAACATTTTGTATCTATGGGACAACATGCATGCGTGCTAAGTCACTTTAGTCGTGTCTGACCCTTTGCAACCCTATGGACTATAGCCTGCCAGATTCCTCTCTCCATGGGATTCTCCAGACAAGAATACTGGAGTGGGTTGCCATGCCCTCCTCCAGGGGGTCAAACCAGTGTCTCTTATGTCCAGGTCGAGGGCCACAGCCTTTATCAGGGTACTATAATGCAGTACCTGTCTGGCAGACAGGCTCTTTACCACTAGGGCCACATAAGGGTAAAATGTAAAGTCAAGCATCTAAAGGAGGCACATCAGAGGATGAGGGCATAGTGAAGTTGGATAATGGAGCAGCAGCCTTGGCAGTGTTTCTCCTGAATCAGCACCAGTGACACATTTTCTTCTGAAAATGAGGAAGAATCATTGACCTTTAACTACAGTATCAAAGAGGATCTGTGCTCTTCGTTGTTATTCCAGTAGAGAATGAAAGAAAAGATGCTTCTGAATTAAGGAAATTTGAAACAACATAGTGAAAAGTAAGCACATCTCTTTTGTGTGTGATTGTTAAGCTTCTGAAGTCCAGTATAATAGAACACAAGAGGACTCCCAGGTGTCGGCCAGTGAATGAAAATTACATATTTGGACTGTTAGGAAAATGATACAGTCAATTGCTTTTGAAAAAAAGTGCTTTTCCTACGTTGTGTCTCCAAAATACCCTGATGGCTGTTGGTTGTCACGGGTGACATCTGCTCCTTGTCTCCCATTGTTTAGTGTCATTCATGCTCTAGAGGAGTGAGTCATTTGGTTTTTGGTTCAATTTTACTTCCTGATCTAAGCACCTGAATACAGAAAAGCTCTTGTATGTACTCATGTGGGTGCAAAAAAAAAAAATAGTAATGAAAGGTATAGACAGTTGGTACTACCTATATTTTGGAAATTCTGCTTTGTTGGAACTAGTTGCGTCAGTAGTACTAGAGACCCTGAATGAGCAGAACTAAAATGGCATAGCTGCCTCAGTGTTGTGACAGGTGCTTAGTTTGGAGTCCCCACACCTGCCAGATTCAGGGTTGGATTCGTGTCTGCTGGACTCTGATGGTTCAAGTAGCCAGATTTAGAATAAAAAGATTTGGTCCAGCTTAACTTTTCATTGGTTTATAAGCAATGATTGTGTGAAGAGACATCACTTTGCTGGCAAAGGTCTGTATAGTCAAAACTATGGTTTTTCCAGTAGTCATGTATGGATGTGAGAGTTAGACCATAAAGAAGGCTGAGCGCCGAAGAATTAATACTTTTGAACTGTGGTACTGGAGAAGACTCTTGAGAGTCCTTGGACAGCAAGAAGATCAAACTGTCAATCCTGAAGGAAATCAACCCTGAATATTCATTGGAAGGACTGATGCTAAAGCTCCCATACTTTGGCCAGCTGATGTGAAGAGCCTACTCATTGGAAAAGACCCTGATGCTGGGAAAGAATGAGGGCAAGAGGAGAAGGGAATGACAGAGGATGGGGTGGTTGGATGGCATCACTGACTCAGTGGACATGAATTTGAGCAAACTCAGGGAGACAGTGAAGGACAGGGAAGTCTGGGGTGCTGTAGTTCATGGAGTCACAAAGAGTTGTACATGATTTAGTGACTGAATAGCAACAAATTGTGTGCCTCCTTTTTGCATAACATAGCAGTAGGTATTAAAGAAATGAGAGTTACAAAAGTAGACAGAGATTTCATTCACTTTTGGAGTGATTGTTTTGCATCTGTAACTGGTATTGAGATTGTGTATACCATGTGAGGGAATTATCCTGAGTGCCATCTGCTTGATTCGTCTGCCTGGGCTGTGAGCCTCCATTCTCCATCTCAGTGGTTTTCTTATAGGCTCCTGTGATATTATTTGAGCTCTAAACTGAGTAGCTACCACCTTGATCAACACACTGACTTCTGCCCCCATCAGACTCTGTACTACAGAGTTGCTATTAGTTGCTTAGTTTATGGGCATCCTTGGTGACAACAATGTGGTGTTCATGACAATAGCTCTGTGCAGAGCACTCGAGCTGTGCCAGGCAGTGAGTACTTTACACCTTCCCAGGCTTCCCTTAGAAGCCACGAGAGGGTAAACTCAATGTGCAGCAGAGTTTTGGCAGATTTGCTAAGTAGCCAATGGCAGAAGAATAATCATAGATTCAAACATTTGGAATAAGCATAGAGACTCCATCAAACCTTGTAGTTTTCAAATTCTGTTCCAGGGCGTCCAAAAATGTTTGATTCTATTTTCATTCTCTAATTAATTTAATTGCAAAGTTAATTTTTTAAAATATAGTAAGGAATAATGCTTACATTCAAAAAATAGTATATGTTGAGTTTTAACGTATGAAAAACCATCAGTATATTAACTCATACATATTAATTTGGTTTTCTACAGACCTTAGAATAAAAGTCTCCCATCAACACAATTCAACTGAGAAATATCCTGAGATTACAGATCAAGTTGTTCTAAACTGTTACCATTTACAGCTGTTTGTGTGAGTCAAGATTTTTCAATGCTGTGCAAACAAACAAATGTTGACACTAGTGGTAAAGAACCCGCCTGCCAGTGTAAAGACTTAAGAGACTTGAGTTCTTTCCCTGGGTTGGGAAGATCCCCTGGAGGAGGGCATGGCAACCCACTCCAGTATTCTTGCCTGGAGAATCCCCACCCATGGACAGAGGAGCCTGGCGGGCTATGGTCCATAGGGTAGCAGAGTCAGGCTTGACTGAACTTCATGCATGTGCAAACAAACAAAAAAACCCATAGAAAAAAGTTAGGTGCTGCAACCATATAAGTCTGTAACTGCCATCTATAAACTTGATTTCAAACTTTTCTGTTCCTCTTAATAGTCTCTTTGGATCCCACTGAACTATTTTTAAGCATTGTATACTTGAACTTACAAAATTTATGCTTCCTAAAATTCTGATTTTTGTCTACTTTATTTGCAAGATCTTATTTGAAAAAAGAAAAATAATTCTTCTGCCTAAAGGGTTTGAAAAGTACTAATTTAGGTCAACTTACTTTCCAACATGGGCATTTTCTTTACCAATTCTCCTGGCGGGAAAAAAAAAAAAAAAAGGCAGCCAAAATCCCCTTGATCACATTCGTGGAAGCACCAACATGAAGAGCTGTGGCTATATGTTTTTTCACTGACCCTCATCCCCATCCTCCAGAGGTGAAGAAACTTCATCACAGAGAGGACAGCAACTTAGTCAGGGTTATAGTGTCTTATATAATGGAGGTGGAATTGAAGAATAAAGTCTGTTTAAGAAACTGAGATACTTAACACTAATTTCTGTAAATTCTTAGGGACTTGATTAGCCCATGTTAATCAGATATGTTTATGTCCTTCATCTTCTATTAGGGGATGGCCAAGACCTTATCTTGGTGCTATCACTTTCTTGGAATCTCTATTCCTTTTTTTGGATGTTTTTCTCAGCACCTCCAAATAGCTCCTCATTAAGGCTAATTTTTTAGCCGTTGCTTCTAAATATCTCAGCCCTAGTAATGCTTGCTGCCAGTGAGGTTTCCAGCCAATGTGGAGGATCTGACATGAGGTCGGACCTCAGTCTGCACCTCCTGAAAGATGATCTTTCAGGAACATCTTTAATTGTTGCAGTTACATTCCTTAGGAAACAGATTCTGAGACGGATACTAGCATGTAAGAAGTTCAACAGGTGCAGAAGAAGAGGGAAGGAAAGGGGGTCAGGCAGGGACAGAACCCGGGCTACAGTGCGGTCTCACTGAGGGCTTCTCCACCCCCATGGGGAGCTCTACAGCTGGAAGGACCTTCAGAGTTGCCACAGTGGGTCATGCACCAACCACTGAGCCCCGCGTGCCACAACAAGAGATGCCACGGCAATGAGAAGCCCGCGCACTGCAACTAGAGAGTAGCTGCCGCAAGACAGAAAGCTCATTCATGGCAGTGAAGACCCAGTGTTTAAATGAGAATGTCAGTGTGGTGAGCATCCCAGGAGATCTTCTAGCCAGATGCCTCTCATTTCACAAACTAGGAATCTGTGGCTTCAGGAGGGAAAATGATGGCATAATAAGAATGATGTTTGTGGACACCTCAAAACCATTCACAGCCCACCTCCCCTTCACTTTCCTCTACAATTGAAAAGGGAAAAGTAGAAGACTGGCTAATCTGTATTTCTAGGAGCCCCAATTTCAGCCAAAGAGATAAAGAGGGCAGCCTCACTGGGTCAGGCCTCTGAGAAGGGTTTTAATGGTTTTGATGCAGCTGCCCTGAGCCCCAATCCCATCCTTCTGCCTTTCACTCTTCTCTTGCTGCCTGCCCTATTGCAACCACACTCAGACAGCCAAGAGGAAGACAGAAGGAGGATAGCCCCCAAATTTCTGTTATGTGGGGAAAATAAACTGATGCCTTTAAAAACAAGGCAGCACATTTTTTTGCTACTTTACAGAAAAACTTATCACTGCCTGATAATGAGAACAGATGGCTTCCCTGGTGGCTCAGTCGGTAAAGAATCTGCCCGAAATGCAGGAGACCCAGGTTCAGTCCCTGCCTCAGGGAAGATTCCCTGAAGAAGAGAGTGGCTACCCACTCCAGTATTCTTACCTGGAGAATTCCATGGACAGAGGAGCCTGGCGGGCTGTAGTCCATGGGGTCACAATGACTCAGACACGACTGAGCAACTAACACTTTCTTTCAATGAGAACAGCTTATATTAAACTCATATCATTATTTGTTCTGTACACATACTTCACTCAACACTTTATTTTTTTTTTTTAATTTTTTTATTAGTTGGAGGCTAATTACTTCACAACATTTCAGTGGGTTTTGTCATACATTGATATGAATCAGCCATAGATTTACACTTATTCCCCATCCCCACTCAACACTTTATATGCATTTTCTTAATTTTAACTCCGTAAGAAAATCCTATGTGGAAATTTAAGTTTTTTGACCTAATTTTTATGGATATGCTAATAGATTTAGAGAATAAATAACTTCTTAAATTCATACTATACAATAGAGCCAAGAGTTAGCCCAGGCTACACTCTGTAGCCTAAACATTAACTATGAAAACACTTTTTAAATGGCGAAATTCAAATTGCAACCTACTGACGAAACGTGAGATGCCTGCAAACTTTTCCTTGACCTAAGAAGTCATGTGTATCCCTCTTAGCAAGTTTTAGTTTCATTTCTAATGATCACTTCTGAAGATCATTATCCAAAAATGTTGGACTGCCCTGTTTCAGCAGAATTGAAAATGCAGCCTTCAATTCAGAGAGTACATTCAGTTCCCTCAGCTTCCTTTGAGAGGATTAATCAGACAGCGTGAGGGCAGAGCTCAACAGCCCATTAGTTTTAGAGTTTTCACTCAGCTGAACTGTAAATGCATGGAAAAGCTGGAGGGGAAATACCACATGAGTGGACGAAAAGGATGTGTGAGGAAAGATGAGGTGGTAAGACACTCCACTCTGTGGATATTGTGGAAGTAGTGAGTTCGGTGTCTGGTACAGACTCTCTGATAGTTGTGGTGACCTTGGAGAACTAATTGCTCCTCTTACCCCCTTATGTAGGGCCCTGTGTCACAGGCCCACCTGATGACATTACTCAGAACACCGTGAAAGACAGAGGCCAGAGGAAAGGGCAGGGAGAAAGGACTCCAGGGCTGCCTTGAAAACTGCCTCAGAACCCGGAACCTTAAATTCACAATGGCTGCTTTCAAGTACAGGTTCCTTCTGGCCTTGGGCACGCCGGTGGGGCATAGGTGTGCAGGTTCTGGGGGTCACAGCAGTGGGTCTGTGCTTTGCCCTTGCTTTTAGCACAGATTATTTACTAGGTATTCTTAGACTCCATAGTGCATGCTCAGCTGTCCAACTCTTTGCTGTAGCCCTCCAGGCTCCTCTGTCCATGGGATTTCCCAGGCAAGAATACTGGAGTGGGTTGCCATTTCCTTCTCCAGAGGATCTTTCTTACCCATGGATCGAACCCTTATCGCCTACAACTCTTGCATCGCAAGCAGATTCTTTACCACTAAGCCACCATGGAAACCCTAAGACTCCATAGGCCACTGTGCTTAGGTTCCATAGAAATCTGTGTTTCTTCCTTGCAGTGTACTTCAGTTAGCCTGTCTAACCGCAAAGAATATGCTAATCCAGTATCACAGAAGGAAGATGAAAGGAAGTCTTGAAATGAGGGCATTTCTTCATGGAATGAGACCTCCTCCATTGTCTTGATTGAGGGTCAAGATATTATTTATAAAAGAAATGTATGCTTCTTATTTAAAAATGCAAGTGTATATAATAAAATGAAATAAAAATGAATTCTTCTTAGCCCAGCACACTTATTCGTCAGAGGCAAGTATTGTTAACAGCAGATTTCCGTTTACACACAAATGGACTCATATTTTGCCACTTCTGCGACTTACTCACTCATGTAGTGGAACACTATTACTTTATTCCTCTTAGTGACTGCATTAGCCTTCCGTTATGTAAATGCAGCTTAATTGATGTGTCTGTTTCTTCCTGGATAAACAGCTGCCATGAACATCCTTGACCCCTGTCGCTAAGTTCAAGGTTCATTTTTTAATATATAGTTTTAAAAATTGCTTTTGGTTGTGCTGGGTCTTTGCTGCTATGCGGGCTTTCTCTAGTTGCAGAGAGGGGAGTGCTACTCTTTGTTACATTGGCGGGCTTCTCACTGCGGTGACTTCTCCTGTTGCTGAGCACAGACTCTAAGGCATGCAGCCCTCAGTAGTTGTGGCGCCTGGGCTCAGTTGACCAGGGTGTGGGGATCTTCCCAGATCAGAGATCAAACCCATGTCCCCTGCATTGGCAGGTGAATTCTTAGCCACTGGACCACCAGGGAAGCCCCTCAAGGCTCATTTTTATGACTGAGTGGATGATCTCTCAGGATGGAGTCGATCTTTCTGCCACTCTGTCCACAAGTTTTTCCCTAACAGTGTTGATCACTGCCATGGCTGTTACTAAGTACTCATGGGTTAAGAGCCTTTTCTGAGTGTCATAATCTACTAGTATTCACTGGGAAAGGTTAATGGTAATCACATTAAAACAACTGCTGTATGCCAGATACCTTATTTCAGGTTTCCGGGTGTTATCCTCTGTCAGTCCTTCCATGCAAAGAGCAAGAAGGCCCTGGGCAAGATGGAAGCATCAGGGCTGGGATTTAAACCCCTCTGAGTCTAACTCCAAAGATCGCGTGGAGGAGAGACTCCCAGGTCATGCTTACTTCTGCTCCTCCTATGCCTTTCGGCCCTCGCCAGCATGTCCTGGCTCCTCTTTCTCACAGCGTGCTTGGCAGTAGTAGCTGATCAATGCGCAGAGGCCTGCAGTGCTCTTGAGGACACCGCAGTCTGGTTAAGGGGATTGTAAAATCTGTAGTCTTAGAAGCACAGAGCTGTGGAGACCTCAACAGGTATTGTGGAGGTGGAAGAGCTTTGAACCGGGTCCACAGTCACAGAAAAGGAACGTCATGGGGCCACCTACTGACCCAACAGGGTGCAGAATTCTTTCTACTAAATTGACAAGACAGCCATTCTTTAGCAAATAGTAAATCAAAGCATGAAATCAGTGCAGAATTGATTAGAAATGGCATCATGGAATAATCTGAAGGAGAAGAGGATATTTCAAGAAAGATTTGTGTATGTGTGGGAAAGAGAATTTGAGCCAGCATTACAAACACAGGTCTTTTGACTGTTCTGAAAGAGGATTGGAATAGTAAATACATAGCTTATAGGGCAAAGACCTTCAGAATTCACCAGGTCATGATGAGGAGGTGAAATCAACAACCATGAAGCTGTCATTTGTTAAACACTTAATGTATACCAGGTACCACGCTGAGTGCTTTACATACAATCTCTGCCTTAGTCTTCATATTTACCCTGAAAGTAGATATCATTATCCCCAATTTTCAGATGAGGAACTGAGTCACAGAAAGAGTAAGTAACTTTCTCAAGGTAATATTAGACCTTCATGAATTTTTATGTCTCTGCCCTCTGTAGAAGTCATGATTCTAGAGGCTAGTGATTCTCACCATATTTAAGACCCATGAAAGATTTTTAAAATGGAGTCCAGTGAGTATTCTGCCAAGTTTGTTTCTCAGATGTGATCTGTGAATAAATGCATTGTCTAAGAGCAAAAAAAGTGGTTACTTTAAAGGTCTCATTAAAGCATTTCTTTTTTGCTAAAAATAATTCTGTGTGTGTAGGTTAGGGGCTAATAGAGTGAGTGCTAAGCTGAACTATCAGCTTTTACTGTGTCCCACATACTGTGAGCTCTTGGAACACTTAATCTCTCTGGGCCTAAAATTTTCTCTTCTAAATGAAGATAATAAGAGAACTAACATCCTAGGGTGATTGTGATTGTTAGAATGAGATAACGTAATGACTGCAAAGCACAAGAAGATCTGGTAAATAATGTTCAGGTAATACACTGGCTGTTATTTTAACAAGCAAAAATTCCTGTTAACTCACTAAATAAGTAACACCCACCAAATCTCTGAATAGTTTTATCCTTCAGAAAGTGAGTCAAACAGCACAAGCCCAGAGGGAATATAACCAAGGCAAACATTGGAACTTCGCCACTTTGGAGTTCAAAATGCCTTTGGATGGGGGTTTTACTGGCTGCAAGGATCCATTTTTACAGCCCTGAGAGTGAGTGTTTTCTTAAAATTTGCACCCTTAGGCACCTCTGGGCTTCCCTAGTGGCTCAGCTGGTAAAGAATCCACCTGCAATGTGGAAGACCTGGGTTTGATCCCGGAGTTGGGAAGACCCCCTGGAGAAGGGAACGGCTACCCACTCCAATATTCAGGCCTGGAGAATTCCATGAACTGTATAGTCCATGGGGTCACGAAGAGTCGGACATGACTGAGTGACTTTCACTTTCACTTTTCAGTTTAGGCACCTCTAGTCCCAGCCCTCCCCAGCAGGCTGGAACAGATAATTCCTTTAGAAAAGCTCTACAATAATTCAGGGGTGCTTTCTCTTTGGGCTTAATGTGTCCCAATATCAATACAAAATCTCAAATCTAAATTCTAAAGCTCAAATCAAAGCCTCATGTAAAAGTGCTTCCCCTGCCTCCATCCTTCCGCTTGACAGCCTGATATTTCCTGAGTTGCTTCCCAGCACACTTGGACCCAGCACACTTGGGTGGATGCTCTTATCTCTGAAAGAGCAGAATTGCTCCCAGGCGGCTCCTCCAAGCACTTCTGTTCCAGCTCAGGCAGTGACAGAGCTAATCATGCTGCCAGGTATGAAGATTTACAGTACCCCTGGCTTATGCATTGCTCCTGGAGTCTGCTGGTCCTCTGCTGTCGGCGCTTTCTGGAGTGATCTCTCCAACTCATGTTAACTTCATTCGTATCCTCAGACAACTTATCTACTGCACTTTATATAAAATCAGTTGGTATTCTTTATTCACTTTTACCTTTCTCCTTGAAGTTTTGAGCAGATGCTTTAGAAGCTCTGACTCAAATTTCTCCCTTTTCCATGTTTGAGTTTTGCTCATAGTTAGATTTGTGTAACTTGTACATTTTTATTTCTTTACCACATGGATCATGACATCCCTGAGTACCCGTACCTAGAACTGTGACACTGGCTTGCATTTGGGGCTCATCCACACTGAGGTGTGTTCATGGCAAATGGACTTATGGCTGGTCTCATCAAGCCCTCAGCTGGTCACAACACCAAGAAATTAACAGTCCTTTCCCCAGTAAACAGACCCAGAAGAGACCCCAAAAGGACATTTCTGAAGGGGATAATCTTAGATTTTTCACTTAAAAAAAAAACAAGACATAATATTCAAAGAAAATTACTATTTGAATTCTTATTATTTACAAATATTGGGCTTGCTAGGTGTCCCTAGTGGTAAATAACCTGGCTGCCAATGCAGGAGACCTTAGAAACACGGATTCGATCCTTGGGTCATGGAAGATCCCCTGGAGGAGGGCATGGCAACCTACTCCAGTATTCTTGTCTGGAGAATCCCATAGGCAAAGGAGCCTGGCAGTCTACAATCCATAGAACGGCAAAGAGTTGGACACAACTGAAGCGACTTAGCATGCATGCATGTACATGTATTACCTATTAAAATTTTTAAGACAATTTATGTTTTGAAAGTTATCTCCTTTTCTGGTTATTCTGAGTACTTACAAATAGATATGGATTTTATTAAATAAATCTTTAGAAAAGTTGTCTGTGGGAAACCACCCATCTTCATTCACAAGGGAACAGAAAATTGAACCTTAGAATGGATTCAGTGCAGGACCTAGCATGGTGGGAGAGACCACTGTGATAAGCAGGGTGGCTTCTGCTGTGGACAAAACACAGATCTTTTGTTTCTCTGTGGTTATAAACCTGTGTCCAAGGACTTCTTGAAGAGAGTAAGGGAGAATATTTGTTGTTTTGGTTTATGATAGTGGCAGTGGTATTAGGAATGAGCTGGCCCCCATGGAAGCATCTCCCGTGGTGGTCTGCTTACCTTGCTGCAAACAATAGGCAAGCATCATGCTTGTCTGGAGTCTTGCATCTCTGGTTTCTATTACTTATTTTCTAGGTTAACCCCAGATACTCCGTACCTTATTTTTAGAAGCTCAGTTCAACATTGGGTTGAAAGGTCTCCTCATTTGTAATAAGAGACAGCATTTTAAAGCAGTCTTCCCAATTTAATTTGTTGTAAACCTCTTTAAAAGAAAGAAGTCCCCATTACAGCATGTGTCATAGAAAGGTGGAAGATGGGAATCTCCAGATTGATGACACCTGGGGGTCCTGTGTACAAATCCTGGGGGAAGGGTGCTGAGCTGGGAAGCTAACTCGCGAGGATTTGTCTCTTTTTCACTTCAGCACGCCCTTGTGAGCTCTACTGCCGACCCATCGACGGCCACTTTTCCGAGAAAATGCTGGATGCTGTCATTGATGGTACCCCTTGCTTTGAAGGCGGCAACAGCAGAAATGTCTGTATTAATGGCATGTGTAAGGTATTGGGTATGTTTCCTTAATCTACAACTTTATAAAATTGTGATTTTTTTATTAATTTGGAAAGTTAGATGTTTTAATCTTTTGCTTTTGTGGTATTTGCATGTGGACTGGTATTTTTATACAGTCTGTGAGACAAGACTTTTCAGTGTTCATCAAGGTCACAGTTAGAAACCAAATGTCCTCCTGCTGTTGTCTTCATTTCTTGAGCTGTTGATGCACTCTGTGATATTTCAGGCATGGAGCTGAGTCAAATTGAAGAAGAATCAAATTATCCTTTAGAGGAATGATTCTTTGGAGGAATTATTAGGAAAAGGCAACTCAGATTATTTCAGTGGCTTTGAATTACTCACTGGTTACTTGCCAACAGTAAATTTGAGGAAAAACTAATAAATAATCATATAGTGTTTTTCACAAAGCATTTTGATATTTAATTCACCTTGATCACCAACATGATCACCTTAGGAAGAGAGATGGCATGACAGATAATTATAAAGCAGGTCTTCTGATATCAGTTTAACTTTTCACATTGACTCCATTAGGAAACTCTTGCCTTTATATAAATTACTTGGGTCTGATTTTTAATCAGACTTGGCATCACCAACTCAATGGATATGGGTTAGAGCAAGCTCTGGGAGTTGGTGATGGACAGGGCAGCCTGGCGTGCTGCAGTCCATGGGGTCACAAGTAGTCGGACATGACCTAGTGACCAAACTGATTTTTTAATGCCTTTACATGTACAACCACTGAGGAATTTCTCCCATTGCTTACAGTCTATTTTGCAAGGAACTAAGAAACAAGCTTTGAGATCCAGTACTTGGGCATAAACCTCAGTTTAAAGAGGAGGTTTTTTGTGAACTTCCCTGATGGTCCCGTGATTAAGACTCAGTGCTTCCACAGCTGGGGGAACAGGTTTGATCCCTGGTCAGGGAACTAAGATCCTACATGCCGTGCACCACGGCCAAAAACAAATAAAAAGAAGGTGTTTTTAATCAATGAAAGAAAAGCTATATAAAAATAATTAACTATTAGTAAAGCATAATGGCTTAGTTCTTAGGGTCTAGAATATGAACCCAATACCACTATTTCCAAGCTGTGTAACTCTACATCTTTTTAAGACTCAGTTATCTTTCACAGAATTGAGATATTAACATATCTTCTTAGATCAAATGAGGTTTAATCTAAATGTAAAGCCCTTAACAGAGCCCACGGCACACCAAAAACTCTTAATATATTTTACTCATTTTTGCAAGTTATCGTCACAGTTTTTCCACTGGACTGAGTTATCACCATGAGAAGATCTTGGCCATCAATGTTTAGCACCCTGGGAGGGTGAATTTATCACCCTGCAGTTGCTGATGGACTTATTCCAGTCCTGACCAAGGCACGGGGAGGCAATATATGATTCCCAGGACTAAGTGAGCTAACAGCAGGTCACAATCAGACTCTAAATTAGAACGAACTCAGGCAAAATTCTCTTCCTGACACACTAATTGCCATTATATCTACAAAGAGTCAAAAATAATTAATATATTTTAGGTCAGGTCTGTTCCCCAGAGTGGGAAAAAGTTTCGCTAATTTAGGCCCCAGCAGCCCCATGGCCATTTACTACAGTGGTTCTCAGGCCTGGCTGCCAATTAGAATCAGCTGGAGAGCTTTTAAAAACCCTACTGATGGCTGGCTCTATCGCCACCCTATTAATTCAGAATTGCCTGGATGTGGAGACTAGGCATTGGTATTTTTAAGACTCCTCAGATGATTGCCATATGCTGTTAGAGCTGAGAACTTTAGTCATCAAGAAATGAATGTGATGCTAAAATTATCTTTTAGACCTAAATACCTTTGCCTGTATAGAGACTGTCTTTAGCTTGTGATGGAAAAAAGCAAGTAGTTTCAACGGAAACATAAGGGGTGTTGGGTATCTCTCTTGAAGCCAATTAAATCAGCTTAATAGAATAAGTCAGATTCTCTCAGCTTGCTTTTTTATTTCTGGAAACCAGTTAAGGCCTTTTAGAAACATTAATTACTCACTTTCTGTCTATACCACACTGAGCTAAGTTTTTAAGCTGAGAAATTATGTCAAATCAAATTTACCTTAATAGCCTAAATGCAATTTATCTTTTAAAGATCCAGATTGTAGTTATTTTCAGCTTTTGTTAGTCTTCTTATTCACTTACTACAGTTTTTTCCAAAGGGAATTGAACATGTATTGAAAGAAAAAGTTATGCCATTAGAAAAAAATTTATATGGTGTCTGATTCATCTTTGTGTATATGAAAATGTTTGCTTATGGTCATATAAATACCTGCTAGAGTTGCTTATACTCATATATTTAGCTGTTTTGAAATTATAATACTTGCCACCATTTTGGCATGTTAGATTTGCAGATTTTGTTGTCAAGGGAATTTTTTTTCTATTTATTGATTTTTTTTCTACTATTTCATTTACCCTCTGTATCTACACAAGGCTAAGATTTTAAGTAAAGTGGTATTTGCAGTCAAATTATTTTCTCCTGTCCTTTTTTGGGGAGGATTTACACCCATCTTCTGCTAGATTTTTTGAAGGCATTAATGGATACAGCGTCCTCAGAGTTCTTTCTCATTTAAAAATATGTATAAATTTTATTTTATAAAATAAAATTTTATAATTTTGCTTTTATTCTTTCCCTTTCTTCTTTCCCCTTTCTTTACAAAATTTCCCCCTAAATTTTGTAAACATTGCTCTTCTTTCTTCTGCTGTTCAATCTTATATGAAGTATAGGCCTGGGCTAATATCTCTCCCTAGGTAACTTGGTATTTTTCTTTCTTTTTATGTAATTTACTTTTTATTGAAGTATAGTTGATTTACAGTGTTTCAAATATTCAGCAAAGTAATTCAGTAGGCTGTGCTGTGCTATGCATAGTTGTTCAGTCATGTCCAACTCTTTGCGACCCCATGGGCTGTAACCTGTCAGGTTCCTCTGTTCATGGGGATTCTCCAGACAAGAATACTGGAGTGGGTTGTCATGCCCTCCTCCAGGGGATCTTCCCAACCCAGGGATTGAACCCAGGTCTCCTGCACTGCAGGTAGATACTGTCTGAGCCATTAGGGAAGCCCAAGAATACGGGAATCAGTAGCCTATGCCTTCCCCAGGGGACCTTCCGGACCCAGGAATCAAACTGGGGTCTCCTGTATTGTGGGAGGATTCTTTACCAGCTGAGTTACCAGGGAATATATATATATATAGACATATATATATATATATATATATATATTTATATATATTATATATATATATTTTTTTCAGATTCTTATCCACTGTAGGTTGCTTCCACACATTAACTACTATAAATAGTGTTGCTGTGAATACTGGGGTGCATGTGTCTTTTTGAATTAGAGTTTTTTTGGATATATGCCCAAGAATAGGATTATTGGATCATTTGGCAACTCTGCTTTTAGCTTTTTAAGGAACCTCTATAGTATTCTCCAAGGTGGCTGCACCAGTTTACATTCCCACCAATGATGTAGGATGGTTACCTTTTCTCCACACCCACTCCAGCATTTATTATTTGTAGGCTTTTCAGTGATGGCCATTTTGACCAGTGTAAGGTGATGCCTCACTTGTAGTTTTGATTTGCATCTGGCTAATTAGTGACATTGAGTGTATTTTCATGTACTTATCAGTTTATCTTCTTCAAGAAATGTCTATTTAGGTCTTCTATTTATTTATTTTGCTGTTGAGCTGTATAAGCTGTTTGCTTATTTTGAAAATTAATCCCTTGTCAGTTGCCTCATTTACTAATATTTTTTCCCATTCCATAGGTTGTCTTTTCATTTTCTTTATGGTTTCACAAAAGCTTTTAAGTTTAATATGGTCCCATTTGTTTATTTTTGCTCTTGTTTCCATTACTCTAGGAGAAGGACCCAAAATAATATTGCTGTGATTTATGTCAAAGAGTGTTCTGCCTGTATTTTCCTCTCAGAGTTTTTGAGTATCCAGTCTTACATTTAGGTCTTTAATTCATATTGAGTTTATTTTTGTATATGATATTAGAGAATGTTCTAATTTCACTCTTTTACATGTAGCTGTCCAGTTTTCTCAGCACCACTTATTGAAGAATCTTTTTCCCATTGCATATTCTTGCCTCCTTTGTCACATTAACTGACCATAAATGCATGGGTTTATCTCTGGCCTTTCTATTCTCTGAACTTCTAAGCTTATTTATCACAGATACAAATTTAAACAATGACTTTTCAGGATGTCATCTATTTTGAATCACAGATATGACACGCAATAAGCTTTTAAATATATGAACAGATATTCCCACCCCTTTTCCCAGTGTCCCACTGCTGCAGTCTTACCTGCTGTCCTAAGACAGGATACCAGCCTTCCAGCTCGCTCACCCTTTCTCTCGGTAACCAGCTCTCTGACTTTCTGTTCTTTGCTCTTCCCTTTTCTCCCAGTCAGTACAGCTTTGGCTTAATTTCCTTCCCGAACAGCCTTGATGCCTTGAACTATCATATCAACCATCCCCTAGTCTTCTCTTAGCCATCCATCAGCCTCTCACCCCAGGATCCTGATTCTGATCAACCCACCATAATGATTTTTGCTCTTATAATAAGCCTACTGTACACTTCTTAAAATAATAATTCAACTTGGTGAATTTGTGCCCTTATAAATCAATGTCTTTAACCCCAGCTGAGTCCCCAGCCTTACCTGACAGTCTTCCTACCTGTCCTAAGTCAGCTTCCTTTCTCATTGCTCTCACAATCTTTCTACTCCTCTTTGTTCTCTTTCGTGGGCATTTTGGCCAACTCAGTGATTGGCTGAACACCCAGGTGTCAATTTCTCTGAGCCAAATATCTCTCCAGAAGACCAGATCCAGGCTCCTGGCCCTCAATGTTATGGTGAGGAAAGCATTATTGCTGCTGTCCCATTTGTTAAAGGATAATGTCACTTACCTGTTCTCAGTTAAGCATAACTGGCCCTATCATCACACTAAAGTTCCATTGGCTAGGAAAGAATCTCATCTTGGCACTAGGCATTCTTCCAGTCTCTGCCTTTGCCAAGGGACTGCAGAAAGAAATAATGACATTCTCAGTGGATTAGGTCAAGGCACCAGTTGGTATTTCAGTCCTCAGTTATATGAGAATTTCCTAAGTAAAACAGTGTTAACTCATGATGAAAAAATGAGAATTAGGTAAGAAAATACATTACTTATTCACTTGCTGCTGCTGCTGCTAAGTTGCTTCAGTCATGTCCGACTCTGTGCAACCCCATAGACAGCAGCCCACCAGGCTCCCCCGTCCCTGGGATTCTCCAGGCAAGAACACTGGAGTGGGTTACCATTTCCTTCTCTAGCGCATGAAAGTGAAAAGTGAAAGTGAAGTCGCTCAGTCGTATCCAACTCTTAGTGACCCCGTGGACTGCAGCCTACCAGGCTCCTCCATCCATGGGATTTTCCAGGCAAGAGGACTGGAGTGGGGTGCCATTGCCTTCTCCACTTATTCACTTACATAGGGGTAAAAGCCCCAGTAAAAGACTGGGACCTGATTTCTCTATGTAATACTCAAGATAGGATACTCTTCAGTTCAGATGACAGGGTCAAGAATTGGTGATACACTTCTGCACAGGAAAGGAAATAGCCATCAGAGTAAAGAGGTAACCTAGAGTATGGGAGAAAAATGTGCATACTATATATACAATAAGAAGTTAATGTCTAAAACATATGAGAAACTCCTACAATTCAATGGCAGAAAAATAGATAACCTGATTTAAAAATGAACAAAAGACTTGAATAGACATTTCTCCAAAGATATGCAAATGAACAACAGATACATGAAAAGGTGCTCAACATCATTAAACATAGAGAAATACAAGTGAAACTCATGAGATATCACCTCACAACTGTTAGGATGGCTGTTACCAACACACATAAGATAGTATTGGTGTGGATGTGGAGAAATTGGAATCCTGTGCACTGTTGGTGGGAATGTACAGTGATGCAGCCACTATGGAAAACTGTATGGGAGTTCCTCAAAAAATTAAAGATAATGTAGTTTTAATTAAATTGAAATATTTGGTTTTAATTAAACTATAATATTTCATTTTAATTAAATTTAAATATTTAATTTTGATTAAATTAAAATACTTAAATACATGTTTACCTTTAATTAAATTTAAATATTTAATTTTTGATTAAAATTTAATTTTTACCATTCAGTTCAGCTCAGTCGCTCAGTCGTGTCTGACTCTTTGTGACCCCATGAATCGCAGCACGCAGACCTAGCAATTCCAATTCTAGGTATATATCCAAAAGAATAAAATCAGGATATTGAAATGACATTTGTACTCCCAAGCTCATAGTGACATTATTCACACTAGTCAAGATATGGATGGAAACAACCCAGATGTTCATCAACAAATGAATGGATAAAGAAAATGTGGTATATGCCTATCACAGAATATTGTTCAACTTTAGAAAAGAAGTGAATTCTGTCATTTTGGCAATATGAATGCACCTAGGAACAATTATGCGAAGTGAAACAGGTCAATCGCAAAAGGACAAATGCTACAGGATTCCACATATAGGAGAACCTATAATAGCCAAACTCACTGAGGCAGAGAAGAGAACAGTGGTTGCTGAGGGAACAATGGACAGTTGCTGTTCAATAAGCATGAAGTTTCACTTACGCAAGATGAGTGTGGCTCGAGCTTTGCTATACAACACATTGCCTGTGGTTAACAACACTGTATTGTTCCCTTAAAAATTATGAAATGGGTAGGTCTCATATTAAGTGTTCTTACCACACACACACACGAAAGGGACACAAGGAAACTCTTGGAGCTGATGGATATGTCTATTGCCTTCATTGTGGCGATGGTTTCACAGGTGTTTGTATGAGTCCAAACTCACCAAATTATAAAATTAAATATGTATAGTATTTTATATATCAGCTGCATCCCCAAGAAAGCTGGTTTTTTTTAAAGAAATAATGATAGGAAATTAGAGTGATTTCCTTCTGTAAAGAAACGCAGCCTGTGGGGTGGCTGTCTGCCCTCCTAAGAGTCACAGGGAGGAGAGCCTTCCTGAAGTCGTTGTTACATTGGTAGCAGCAGCAAAGCCCTCTCTGATCTGCTGAAGGCAGAAAGACAGTATTATCTATCATAGCCCTGTTGCCAGATCACAGGGCACGGAAGAGAGGGACGTCTGTTCGTTTTCCCCTGAGAGCCTTCCAGGTTCTGTGTAGCCAGGAGGACCGGCTTCCACCTTCCAAGCCTTCGGTTCTGTGCTCAGTTCAGTGTTGACCGCGCTGTGCGCGGCTGCTGGAGGAGCAGAGGGTGAAGTCTCCGCGAGCACCACGCACTGTGCCCCGGGTCAGCATCTGACGGGGGTGTTTCCTTCCCCACCCCTGCCCCCGAGGGATGCAGGCAGATGTTGGTGGAGGAGAAGGATGCACTCAAGGGTTTGTTTTTCTGAACTTCTTTCCTTTTTCTTCATATTTTGCCACTATTTTTTGGCACTTCATGCTGCTTGCAGGGTCTTAGTTCCCCAACCAAGGATTTAACCCATGGCCCCTACAGTGGAAACTCAGAGTCTTAATCACTGGACCACCAGGGAAGTCCCTCTTCACATTTTTTATACATCCCCTCTTGGTAGAGATTTTTAGAAACACTTTATTATGTTGCAAAGTATGTTTCCCTGGCTTGTTCCAAATCAGTGAAGAAATGAAGTCCCTGGGGACAGATGTGTAAAGTTTAGCTTATTAGAGGATGACCAAGCTTGACGTAAATACATCATTGTAAAGGGCTGGCATTTTACCTATGGCCACTGAAGGCACATATCCAGACTGTTTCTTCCCTTTCCATTGTGATTAGCGTAATTGAGTTTTTTTAAAATCTCTTAGCATTTTGTTTTTCCCAATTGGGTCAAGTGGCACAATCTTCAAACATAAAGAAAGTCAGAGATGGTTAAGCTGAGGAATGGTGCTATTTTCTATCTGTGGGCATTCATTCTCTATTTAGCTAGTGGAGGGAGAGTGTATTTTAAGACCTAAATGGTTATTCCTTTCAGTCGATTCAAGGTGGCTTTAAAATAAGAAAGGAACTTATCTTTGAGAGAGAGAAAAAAACTACTTGGGCACAATTCTTCTTCCCAAACAGAAAAGAAAAATCCCACTAAGAGAATAAGGTGTGGTTTTCCCTCTTTCTATCATTGAAATGTGGTTAAGGAATATAAGCCATAGACAAGAGCCAGGGACAAAGGACTTCAGCGGAAGCTCACGTGTTTCATGACTTTCCATCCAAATGTTACCATTCTTGGTATCTGATGCCACCAAACACCCCAAGTTTAATTACTCTCCTTTTCCAGTATGGGAATTGGATGGGAAAGACGTGGCTGTACTGGTAAGCTGCCAGAGTCTAGCCTCGGCAGGATCCAGGGGGTACCCTCAGGATGAACGGCGTCGGCCAGAGAGGACACGTGAGACCAGCCTTGATAGGGCCAAGTCTTCGAGGGAGAGAGAGAGAAAGAGAGAAAGAGAGAGAGAGAGTGAGAGAGTGACCAGACAGGGGGTGCAGCTGAGTCTGGCAGGGTCTGGCAATGCTTTATTTTTTACCGTAGCTTTTATACCCTAAATTAGTACATTTCTAAGGGGAAGATAGTTTAACATTACATCAGCTTGTTCTTCACGAAACCAGGATGTTTTCTGCATACTTCTTTGTTTATGAGGGTCTTGTACATTATCTTCTGGCCTTGGGGCCTATTAACATTTTATGCAAGTCAGGTGAATGTAAACCTATTTTCTGTTTCTATGGTGACCTTAACTGAAAGGTAGCAGTCTCATAGGGCAACAGTACAGAGTGGAAGTATAACCTTGTTAACACAAAAATTAATCCTTCTGCAGAAGTTGTCAGTTGAGTTTATCTAAGAAGTTTATCCCACATTGACTCTGCGACTTTGGTGAGGCAGCTTTTACCTAGCACTCCTGGCTGACAATTAACAACCATCTCATTGTTACCACACTAGGGCTAAGCTCTTATTTTTCTAGATCTTTAACTATATTAACAATGGTTTCCATAACACAACCTTAGCACATTAAGAGTAAAAACACAGCAGGCAAATGTTAACCCAATAACCACTTTTAGAATAATTTTTCTTATGTTTTCTAATAGGACTCCTTCACCCCCTAAAAAGGCTCTATGTCTATTAGGGCCTTTATATGACCAGGTTCTTTATGCTGTTTTATGATTAGGGTATTATGAGCAGTCATGCATATCAGTACCAAGGGCATAAATGCATTTGGCTAACAAACTACCAGCAAAGGAGTTTAAATTAAAACACTCCTTTCACCCTGGATAATCTCATAAAATACCACCACCTGGGAAACTTATTGATTAAAGTTCTAAATTGATTCTTATTTGGGAAGAGATCGGGGAAGGCCTTCTGCCTGTGTCACAGAAATTAGGGAGTAGTCTATTGAGGCAGGCATCAGAAAGACAGATACCATCTTTAAGGTGAGCGCCGGGGGCAGCTTTTCGGAATCCCTGAAAACCTGATCTGCCTTGCCTGTCAGGCTTTCTCCTCGTGACCTTGTCATGGGTGGAATCTCCTGAGCTGGCCTTTTCAAAACTCCTGAAAACCTGATCCGCCATGCCTGTCAGGTTTTCTCCCTCATGACCTTGTCATGGGTAGGGTCTCGTGTGTTGGCTCCCGGCAGTAAGCAGAAGAGAAGGAACAAGTGGAGAGGGAAGGGTGATGGCTGAGAAGGACCGATGGACAGAACACTGAGAGGGGATCGGGTCCAGGCACATGAGCAAGATTAGTCCTGGCTCAGGGGAGAAACAACCCGTTTCTCCCATGGAGCTGGAAGGAAGGAGGTCAGGATGGCTGGGATACGGTAAGTGTGATAGGGGCTGGGATCATAGGAGGCTCCCTAGAGTCTGATGTGTGTCTGCATGTCTGAGATCTCATCCTGTGTGGGACTGGAGTGGTCTCAGCATGAAACCAGGAAAGTAAAGGGAGTGAGTGACCGACTGTAGGTGATGATGACTATAGCCATTGCATCATCCCTGGGAATCTCATTAGAGAGGAGAGGGCGTGAGGTTTGCACATCTGAAAGAGATTTGCTGCTCCAATGACTCTTGATTCTAAGATGTTTTTCACTGTTTTGTTTTTGAAACTGTTTTTAATTTTGCTTCTCACTCAGGGGAAACTGCAGACCCATTCAATGTATACCTTGTTTCTCTAAAGCAGTATTTCCTTTATCATCAGTGGATGCTTTGAGTATTGCCCTGGTCACCACCAGGAAAAGGAAATGTTTCTTTATAGACTCCATTTCTATTCTTTATTCTTTTTTTTTTCCCATTCATTTTTATTAGTTGGAGGCTAATTACTTTACAATATTGTAGTGGTTTTTGCCAACATTGACATGAATCAGCCATGGATTTACATGTATTCCCCATCCCGATCCCCCCTCCCACCTCCCTCTCTACCCAGTCCCTCTGGGTCTTCCCAGTGCACCAGCCCCGAGCACTTGTCTCATGCATCCAACCTGGGCTGGTGATCTGTTTCACCCTAGATAATATACATGTTTCGATGCTGTTCTCTCGAAACATCCCACCCTCGCCTTCTCCCACAGAGTCCAAAAGTCTGTTGTGCACATCTGTGTCTCTTTTTCTGTTTTGCATATAGGGTTATCATTAGCATCTTTCTAAATTCCATATATATGCTTTAGTATACTGTATTGGTCTTTATCTTTCTGGCTTACTTCACTCTCTATAATGGGCTCCAGTTTCACCCATCTCATTAGAACTGATTCAAATGAATTCTTTTTAATGGCTGAGTAATATTCCACGGTGTATATGTACCACAGCTTCCTTATCCATTCTTCTGCTGATGGGCATCTAGGTTGCTTCCATGTCCTGGCTATTATAAACAGTGCTGCGATGAACAGCCCTGCCATGTACTGGAGGAGGAAATGGCAACCCACTCCAGTATTCCTGCCTAGAGAATCCCATGGACAGAGGAGCCTGGTAGGTTACAATCCTTGGGCTTGCAGGAGTCGGACATGACTCAGAGCCTAAACCACCACCACCACCTGCCGTGTGCAAGTCAGTGTTCAGTATTTCTGTGTTCTAATCCACGGGAGTTAGTGTTTTAGGGCCCTTTCCAGTTGTTTCTTGGATACCAAGTATTTGTCTTGGCCACCAACTCGGTAGTCAATACCTGATATAGGAACAATGACTAGTGTGTACATTTTGCATGTAACACAAGTGTAAAACACATGTACTGGCCTTCAGCCCTGATCTCGTCCAGAGTAAAGGGGGAAGAAGAGCCAGAGGTCCAGGGCAGGTGTGGCATCTCCTGCCCATGTCCCTCATCCTTAACCTCTCTTCCCTGTAGATGGTCGGCTGCGATTATGAGATCGACTCCAACGCCACGGAGGACCGCTGTGGTGTGTGCCTTGGGGATGGCTCAGCCTGCCAGACTGTGAAGAAGATGTTTAAGCAGAAAGAAGGATCTGGTAATAAACAAATAATTGCAGTGGCAGGGGACTGAGGATGAAGGTCAAGATGGAGTGCTATTTTTTTTTAGCAGATTGTAACTTTTTAAGCAGATTGTTAACTTTCACAGAATTCAAAATAGATATAGCCTTGGCTACAAAGACTCCTTGGCAGTTGTAGAAAAGGGATTGATTACTAAGCAACTACAGGAAGCATTACATTGAACTAGGGATCCAAGATGGCTGAGTGGCTGCCCACAGGACCAGGTTTAGTAGTGTGATCCCTGGGAGAGGATCCAGGGCTGAGGGCCAGTGGACCGAGGCCTGAGGGAGAGAAGGGAATGAAAAGCTGGTGGAGGAGGATGCAGACATGGGACAGGTTCCATAACTGAGGGCAGAGAAGCCAGCAGTGGGTTTAAAGGCAGAAGAATCAGGATGTAGCTTTAGGACCAGAGGAGAAGCAAGGCAGGGTTACTTCAATTTGCTCTTATTCCCAATCCCTCCCCATAAGAGGGTCCCTCCCAGTGGTGCCTTAAGTATCTCCAGGTGGCTTCTCCCAGCTAACACGTGCTCCTTACCCACACCCCACCCTTCCTTCCCCATGATTATCTTTTTTGAGATTTCTTCCTTTAACAGCTTCAGGCTACTAATAATCTTTGGGGTTGGAGAGCTCATCCCCCTTGCTCCTCCCCAGAAATAACCAGACAGGTAAGGGAGTATCATTAAGCCAGTTACGTTATATGGGAGCCAGTATAGAAGTTGTTGTACTTCAGAATTTTCCCTGCATAGGAGCGACGGAGTTGAGACAGTACACAACAGCTCTCATCAATCATTGCTTGAGGCTACTCTGGGGAGGTCAGGGGTCCAGTGGTTGATTCTCTGGATTCCAAGGGAAGCAGGTGCTGGGAGTAGGGAGGCCAGTGTGCCCCACCCAGGTAGAGAGGGGACGGTACCCCTGTGCTGGGGCTGGGGTGACGACCAGGGCAGAAGTCGGATCCTGGGGCACCTCCCTTCTAAACATGCTTACCACCTGGGATGAAGTGACTAAGTATGCCCAAGAGATTCTTCATTAACTGACCTGTTGTTCCCTAGTGCACATAAGAGTGGATAACCCAGATTTAACTTCCATCCTCGTTTTTTGATCTTTGACTATTGAATCAGTAAGGTAAAATTGTAAAGTGAAATGCTTGTCCTGCCCTTTCAAATTATGGTTGCGGGATTATATTTCATGTCTACTATTTGATAGCTTTATTATGCATGAAACAGCTTTTGCATTTTAGTAAGGATGTGAATGACAACCCATCTATCTTAAGTGTATGGTCAAGTGTCCTGTGATAGCTAATATTTATTCAGTCTTTACAAAGGTGTTATGTAAATAATTTTCATTATTTAGATGTGACCTTATTTACTTGGATTAGTAGAAGTCAGACTTAAAATTGCATTCCTTTATTTATCCTGTTTTATTTCTTTCTTGTGGCCTCAGACATGATATGCTCTTAACATTATGGTGTGTGTGCTTAGTCTCCCAGTTGTGTCCAACTCTTTGTGACCCTTTGGGCTGTAGCCCACCAGGCTCTTCTGTCCATGGGATTTTCCAGGCAAGAATACTGGAGTGGGTTGTCATTTCCTTCTCCATAACAGAGCTTCCCTGATAGCTCAGTTGGTAAAGAATCTGCCTGCAATGCAGGAGACCCTGGTTCAATTCCTGAGTCGGGAACATCTGCTGGAGAAGGGATAGGCTACCCACTCCAGTATTCTTGGGCTTCCCTGGTGGCTCAGCTGGTAAAGAATCCACCTGCAATGTGGGAGACCTGGGTTCAATCCCTGAGTTGGGAAGATGCCCTGGAGAAGAGAAAGGCTACCCACTCCAGTATTCTGGCCTGGAGAATTCAATGGACTGTATAGTCCATGGGGTCGCAAAGAGTCGGATAGGACTGAGTGACTTTCGCTTTCACTTTCTCCGTAACATTCTGGTAACTCCTTTGAAAAGCGGAGTTTTCATTCTCAAATCTCTACAGCTTAACCTTTTAAGTCCTTAGGAAGTCAGGCTTTAGTTCTGGGATCTCATCTCTGCCCTGGTGTCCTAGGGGTGAGGAAAACGAACCAGAAACATCTTGAGTTTTCCTCCCGCTACCACACCTACCTCAGAAACTGCAGCCCATCTGGCTGTATGCCCACCACTGAGCATTTTTATCCCCATTGCCTTTCTGCTTTCTGATGGCTGTTGGCATCCAGAGAGTGTGTCAACTTTATGCTGTTTTTGCCCTGACAGCTTTCTCAAAGCCCTCTGGCACGGCCACCCACAGCACAGTAGAGGAACCCAGTAAGCACTCATTCTGGACTCTGCGGCACCCAGTTGGGGATCTGTGTTCCATATACCCACTGGACACTGGCCGGAACCCACTTTTGCTACATGCCCGATAAAGCTAGAAACGTTGTAAAGAAGCTGGCTGCCCCCACCACCACTCCCAGTCTGAGTGAGGCCTAACAGTGATGGAAAATTTTGTGAAAGGGAATCAGATTGTTTTGGAGGGGAAGATGATGTATGCAAAGGCCAAAATCAAAAGAGAAAGTTCCTCTCCTGGAAGACACCCACTGTATTAGTTGTTTTCTGTACTTGTTTACATGCTCTCTTGTGTTGCTGCCCTTTTTGCACCTTATATTGTATCCTTTTTTTCTAACACAATGCAATCTGAAGGCTGAATTGTCTTTCAGGCTTTTTCTCCACCCAGCCCCAAATCAGCAAACACAAAGGATATATATGAATATATATATATATAGTAGGTATTCAATTTACTCATGTAAATTTCAGTGAAAAAAATCTTTCATAGGGTGGATTCTATATTCCTTTGACAATAAAGGAGGCAAATCTTTATTCTCTAGTTATGTTGACATAATATCTGAGTAGGTATTTTCTCCTAGATGTCCAGCCTGTGGTTTTGCTGGAGTGTTGTAACTCTTTTATAGCACAAATATTGTTATAATACTGCATACCCAGTATTAAAATATTAGGTTTTAGTCACTTTCTGCTTCTAGCCCAAAGATTGTTATTCACTCATTCAGTCATGTCCGACTATTTGTGAACCTATGGACTGCAGCACGCCAAGCTTCCCTGTCCTTCACCATCTCCTATAGTTTGCTCAGACTTGTGTCCATTGAATCAATGATACCATCCAACCATCTCACCCTCTGTCATCCCCTTCTCTTCCTACCTTCAAGCTTTCCCAGAATCAGGGTCTTTTTTCAATGAGTTGGCTCATTGGTGAGCCAGCCCAAAGATGGAAATCTCTGAATCCTTCCTTTTTTTGTGCATGTTCTAAAGTATTCTTTTCTCTTTGTCTCTCCACCCAGAGCTGCTGTTGTTGACAGCAAGCTGGTCACGAGGGTCCCATTTGCCTTCAAGAGTCTGTGGCTTGTGACAGTCCCTTCTGGAGAATTATTCCCAGAACAAGTGTGTGTTCATAGCTGCAACATGGGGCTGATTGATTGAAGATGGCTTTGTTATTCCAGGACTTGTGCATGAGATCCCCAGAGCCTTGTCATCACTGTTCTTAACCATGACCTTGAAAGAAAATCCAGTATCTTTCTTCTAAGGAAAGTAAGAAGCCATCAGGCAACCCTGAAAAGCAATGAACTTGGGCAACAGGTGCAGACTAGCTGTTGTGGCAAAATTATCTCCATGACTAGGAAATAACGAGAATATGTGCTCAGTCACTCACAAGGATTCAAAAATCCTTCAGAGCTTGCATGGCCACACTGATCCGTGGCTTCTGCCTGAGTTCTTCTCTTTTTTTTCCCTGCTTTACTTTGGCTGTCAGCTTTTTTTCCAGTAGAAATATAGGTGAAAAAGTCTGCAATAGAGATGTCCGTGGCAGTCATACCCAATACCTCTTCCTCCCTGGCTGCTGCTGCTCTTGATGATGGAGGCGTGAAATACTAGTCAAGCCTTTTTCTTTATTTTTTGTGAGTGCTTCTAAGAAACAGAGAGGATGATGTGGAGTTGAAGTATGCTCAGAGGCAAAAAGACTGGGTTACTGGTCTAGATTGCCATTGACCTTGGGGAAGCCACTTCTCTGGGCCATTTCTGAGGCCCCGTCCAACCCTCCATGGTGTATTTTGTCTTCCCCATTCCCAGCACCAAGGCTGATCGTTTGTTGGTATCTAAGTGTTAAAGTTGGGCAGAATTTTTTGGAGAAGGTGTCTTTACTCATGGCTGCCCTGGAATGTCCCAACAGCTAAGTTTCCATCTTTCTCTGGGAAGAGGAACTCTGCTTAGTAGATCTGACGCTGCATACTAGATGGTGACATCTAGTCCTTTAAGTAGGACCATGCTTGGGGAACAAAAGAGCTATCATCTTGTAGACCCTGCATAATAACTTCTATTTCCTCTCATGGAGAAAGAGAAAAAAAAATGGCATCTAGGTGTAGCACCTGGTTACTGTGATGGAAAGTGTCTTCAGTTTGAAGAACTTAGGCCCAGAGTACACTGTACGATATACAGGAACTCCTTGGTTCATTTGTTCATTCACTCACTTGCTCTATTACTTGAGAAACTTTAATTGAGCACCTATTGAGTGCTCGGCATGGGGGACAGAATAATGAATAGGATGGTGACTCTTCCCACTGCTTGTTTCCTCACACTATCGGGGTGATGAAACCACCAGGAATCCACTGTGACATTTTGCTCTTAGGGAGGATTTAAATTAGGAGCCTGTTTCGAAAGGAAGTTGGGAGAATATTAAACCCTCTTCTTCCAAGGACACCCTGGGCTTGCCCCCCAGAGCCTTGGCCTTCATCCCAAACTCCTGCAGCCCATTCTTTTTGGTCTAGGACACTGACCCCTTGTTGTCCAGTTCCTCAGCATGATTTATTTCCTGCTGCCTAATCTCCTTGATTCTGTAATACTCACCTACCTTGATCTTTAATATTAGCTAGCTCTTTCATGGCATTTTTTAACTTCTTGCACTTAATCCAATTGACTTCCTAAAACCACCCCTCTGGACTCCTATGGCCTTTATTGGCTTCTCTTGACCCCACCAATGCCAGGTCCTCTGACCACTAACCCAAATCCTGGGCTTACCTCTGAACACCCTGGAACTCTCCTACGACTAATTTTGTCACTTAACTCAGGAGCCAAACCACTAGCCTTGATTCCTACCTCCTTTATTTAGTCCTAACCAGAATATACTCAACTTTTGTTTAAAATCTTTTTATGGAACTAGAACAGTTACCATATAAAGTTCACCTTTAATTTTATGTTTTAAGTACTACATTTGCATATCTATTGAGTAGATTTGATGCACATAGTCTTTTGGCACAATACTTAATTCAATTTCCACTATCTCATATACCTTACATACAGTTTTTCATTTCTACAATTCAGCATGCTAAAAAAAAGGTCTAGAGTCTAGAGAGCAGAAGAAACACACAGAATGTCCCTCTTCTTAAACTCTTGCTACTAGCATTCATATCTTCAGAAGAAGAGATTCCTGGAATGGAGGAAAACCAGCAGCTGCCTGAAATTGTGTACCTGACCCCCTGGATCCCATCCTGAATTGATTTTGTGTGTTTATATGCTTGGTTCTTCTGGCTGCAGCTCCCTAGGTTCTGCCACTGATCTTTATGGTCAAAAGATTAAATTCACATAGAGTTCAGAATTGACAAAAGTTATAACTTAAATTCCCATCTTAATTCCAAAATGAAGCACATTCTGGACTTTGGCTTGGGGCCTCTAGGCTCTGTGACAAAGTGATGTGATCATGAATATGAAAGGAGCCCATGAAGAGCACTCACAGCGCAGGTCGGGGCTGTGGCCTCAGTGTTGAGTGCAGGGTCTGTACAAGTCTGGGCAGTAGGACTTGAGATGCTTTTAAGAAATGATATGGCTTCATGACTCAAAGTTGCTCCTAGGCTGTCTCACAATATTCAGTTTATTTCCTATTGATTTAAGAGAGAATAGGGACCACTCTGGGGCTTCCAGGGTGATGCTAGTGGTAAAGAACCTGCCTGCCAATGAAGGAGACGTAAGAACATTAGTTTGATCCCTGGGTCAGGAAGATCCCCTGGAAGAGGGGATGGCAACCGGCTTTAGTATTCTTGCCTGGAGAATCCCATGGACAGAGGAACCTGGCAGGCTACAGTCCATAGGGTTGCAAAGAGTCAGATACGACTGAAGTGTCTTAGCACAGCACATACGGGGCCATTATATGATTTTAGGAAGGTGAAATGACATGAGGAGGTCAGTGTCATAGAAAGACTAGTTTGCCAATGATATACAAAATTGCCTGGAGTAGGAGAGCCCAGTGCTGGGATATCAGCCCAGGTCCAGGAGATGAGGGCCTGGACTAAAGAAGTTCATGTGAAGGGGATGAGAATCACATAAGAAAACATCCCAGAGACAGAATTGGAGGCAGAAGTTAGGAGATGATGATGAGAGAGAACATGGCTTTCTTGAAAACATATTTACCAAAATAACACCATTACTTGGAAACTGTCCTAAGTCACACTTTCCGGGAAACCTTGAGTTGGAAGGAGTAGGGAGAATGGACACTTCACACAGAAGCTCTCCCATCAGAAGAGCTGAAAGCCCTCCTGGGCTCAGGATGGTGGGCCTTTACCCTGGAAGTGTTCAGAGTCAGGAAGCCTCTGTCTGTTCCCTCTGCTGTTTCCACTGGTTTCCACTGGGTTGGCCAAAAAATTCATTCAGATTTTTCTGTAAGATCTTATGGAAAAACCTGAATGAACTTTTTAACCAACCCAGTAACAAGAGGATCATGGTTGCTTATGGTATGTTCATGACTCCAGGCCCCTTCATACCCTCTTTTGAAATAATTGAGGCTGAAGTTCCAAATCCAGAGCAGTTTAATTCTCAAAGATCTAGCTGATGAATACAATTATATGTAGCTCTTCCTCACTGTGATTTGTGAGCAGATCAAATGCAGGTTTGAATCTGAACCAGACACCAGGGTGTCACTGCCGTCAAGCCAGGCTTCAGACAGTGATCTGTCTTTCCCAGGCGAGAAAAATATCTTTCCTCACAGAAACCATGACATCTTGGCCTACAGTGAGGATCGTCTTGCTTGCCACAAACTGACAGAACAAATTAAAAAAAAAAAAAGAAAAAGGCAAGCTGGTAGTTGTAGATAAATTGCATGGGTTAACAGTATGACCCCTTCATAAACACATTTTTATTTGAAGTGACAGACTGGAAACAAAATAAGACAATGAGCAAATCCCTTTTATAGAATAGTTGGATAAGACGCATATTAGCACCAATAATCCATTGTTGCTCCTATGATATGTCTTCAGAAGTGAGGCCAGTCTTCTGCCCCATCCTCAAAGGTCCTGAATATTCTTTTAGCTTAAGATGTTTAGACTCAGGGATGGTTTTTACAGGTGGTCTCCATGAACAAAGAAGAGACTCCTTCTTTGAGGTCAAGATTATGTCTTTCCACTTTCCCCAATACTGGTGCAAAAGGATAGTGTTTACTGACGAAAATGAAAGAAAAGTGATATGCTGAATGAATATATTAATCGTTCTTACTACTTGAAGTAAGTACTACTTACCAACCCTGAAAATTTTCCCTTGACATAGAATAAATGTCTCAATAACCCTTCACCTCTACAACTTTTTTTATATGATTCTCATTTCTGTAAAGAAGACCCATGAATATGAGACATTCAAGGGGGTTTTTTTCAGGTCTGTTCTACCAATCACATTTTTTCATTAAAAATGCTATTTTAAGTGTATAACAAATCCTGGTTATAGATATGTGTGTATATATGTATACACACATATGGATGATGTAGCATAGATTGCCTCCTCTCTTGGAAAACATTTCTTCATTTTGTAGATAGACAGATGGTCATTCCCTTCCACCTAAATGTCCATTAACAGTATGTTGGTTAAAAAATGGGTTTATGTCATTTTGGCAGTTGTTGAAATGCTCAAAAATGTGGAAAGATGTGTAAGTTACATTAAATTTAAAAAGCAATAGTTAAAATGTTCATATAGTATGATATATCACTTGTTTAAAAAAGCATGTGTATGTGTGTTTATAAGTACAAAGAAAGGTTTCAAAAGAGAATCCAAGAGACTATTAAGTGTAATTATCTTTGGGATTTAAGACTCTGGGTGGAGGGAAATGGAAACTTTTACTTTTCATTTTACACTCCTCTCTATTGTGGGCTATTTTGTCATGTGTAAGAGTCTGTGGATATGTTATGGTTCTTTTTAACTCCAAATATCAGAATTTTATTTTTTGGGTTTCTCTTTGGTGTTCTTTTGCAAAAATATAAATATGTATTACTTTTGCTCATGGCTAAATCTGCCTCAGTTTACATCTTCTGTCTACAAACTATTCAGAAGCAGAGATTGTATTCAATCAAATCTTTTATTTTAAATTTGATGTACTTCCCCTTTTAATATGGCAGAATCTACACACAATAAATATTTCTAATTTTAATATTCTTAAGTGGAAAATAAAAAGCAAACTCTTGGGGGTTGTTTTCTCAACTATTTCTCATAGCTTTTTTATTTTCTTTGGTTTCTTGTTTGTTTTAAGACAAGGGATATGGTGGTTATCATACTATTTAATGGGCTTTCCAGATGGCTCAGTGGTAAAGAATCCACCTGCTAATGCAGGAGACATGGGTTCAATCCCTGGGTCTGGAAGATCCCCTGGAGAAGGAAATGGCAACCCGCTCCAGTATTCTTGCCTGAGAAATTCCCATGGACAGAAGAGCCTGGCGGGCTACAGTCCATAGGGTCTCAAAAGAGTCAGACACGACTGAGTGACTAAACAACAGCAGCATATCGTTTAACGCCTGTTGACTTTTCTGCATGAGCTCCGCTACGGGAAGCTCTGCGATGGCTGTAGGAAGCAGTGTTCCGAAGTCTTTTTAAACAATTCCATCACCCTCAGTTACATGTGATAAATATTTTGCCCTGCTAGTTGTAAATTAGTAGTTTTAATCAACTGTCTCAGGTGAGTTTGTGAGGGCCTCGTGGAATTTAATCAAGAACTTCATGTCCTTACACTTTGGTTCCTTTAGATGGCAGCTGCCAGTTTGAAAAATAGAGCTAAAGTTGTGGTCTGTACCCAGTTTCTGAGTAAATCATTCCTGCTGGCCTGTTTTGGGTTTTAACACCTAGGATTCTATGCTGTGTTAATGTCTGAGGGAAAGAAAGCAGTCAGGGCACTTTTAGGTGACAGAGATGAGGACTTGCTTGTTAGAATAAAACCTAGGATTAATCCAGTGGGAAATGACAGGATGATCAAGATCTTAAAATCAAGTTTTGTATGGAAAAAGTAAAGGAACAAAGAAAATTTAGCCTAGAAATGGGTAAAATAACTGATTATCAGCACTAGGAAGGATGTCAGACATCATCTCATTCAAGCTCCTTCCTTTTACAGATGACACTCAAAGCAGTTGGATAAGTTGATGGACAGCATGGAGCTTATTCGTGGTGATGCAGAAACTAGAATTGATTTCTGAATCCCACACTCAGTACTCCTTTCCCAGTGCCTTCCCCAGAGTCTTTCCTTCCTATCACAGCTATGAGGTGATGAACATATGCTTCTTACGTTCTTAAGAAGCATAAATAGGATGAATGCATAAAGGGCTTAGCTTAGAGTCTGGCAAAGAGAGGAAACCCTTCATGTTTTAATTCCATTTCTCGCCTGTAGGTCTCCTACCATAATATCCAATAAGTGAGGATAAGACTGTAGCTAGAATTGATCATGGTCTTTAAGTGGATGTTCTGTTTTTTGAGAATGTTGGATTAGAACACATGAGGATAAAACATAAGTTTATATTTCATCAAAACATAAGAAAATATGAAAAAAACTTTTTAATGAATATAATTGTCCAGCAATATAAAAAGCTGTGCTCAGAGCTGAATTTCTCATCATAAGTTGTATTCAAGTGTGCCAGGTGGCAATCAATGCAAGATTCCCTACAGAATTCTCTTAATAAATTTAAGCTATGATTAAATTATTTCCTCATCTGTTTTTAATTTTCAGGCAATGAGGATGAGGCAAAAGATGTAGCCACCGCAAGTGTTCAGGAAGATTAATCTGATAGCAGCAAAAAATGGGGAAGCAAAATGCAAATGGGAAGCTGGCTAGGGGTTGTAACATCTTGAACTATCAACAGGAAATCACAGAAAAACAAATGCTGGGTCAACCACAAAAGCTTCAGAATCTGATCTGCATTTATTTCACCTCTCCTATCATAAAACTGATTAAGTACTGAGTCACAAAGCTCCTGAGATTTCTACTCATGGCCAAGCTCCTTAAAGTTCCCCATGATTAGTGCATCTGCCAGTCTCAGTAACCACCCAGCAGGAAGACAAGGGCACTAAATGGTGGAGATGCTGGAAAGAGCATGGATAATGGGTTGGAAACAGACTGCGTTCAGCTAGCCTGCATGCCTTTCTTTTCTCCTTAGGTTATGTTGACATCGGACTGATTCCAAAAGGAGCCAGGGACATACGGGTAATGGAGGTTGAAGGTGCTGGAAACTTTCTGGCCATCAGGAGTGAAGACCCTGAAAAATATTACCTCAATGGAGGATTTATTATCCAGTGGAATGGGAACTACAAGCTGGCAGGGACCATCTTTCAATACGACAGAAAAGGAGACCTGGAGAAACTGATGGCCACGGGTCCCACCAATGAGTCAGTGTGGATCCAGGTAACACAGAAGTGAAGGAAACTGCTGACGTTTACACTAGTTAGGATCTTTCTAATTTTCTTTTCCAAAGTACTTGCCAGAGGATATGGCTCTAGTGGTAAAGAACCTGCCTGCCAATGCAGGAGACACAAGAGATGCAGGTTTGGCCCCTGGGTTGGGAAGATCCTCTGGAAGAGGGCATGGCAACCCACTCTAGGATTTTGCCTGGAGAACCACCATAGAGACAGGCTATAGTCCATATGGTCGCAAAGAGTCGGACATGGCTGAAGAGACTTAACACACCTTGATTAAGAATCCTTAAACCTCCTTTTAGCAAGGAACAAGGTGGGAAGTGTTGCTAACCCTTTATTATCTAAAATTGCTGAAATTCTCATGATGGAATGTCAGGGGCCCTAATATCGTCCATGGAGTTCAGTTTCCAGTATGGTCAATGCAGGCTATTTATTTCAGGATGAGTTTTTCCTTGGATATGAAAATGATAGCACCAGTCTATGTCAGCCTGTTATGAGTTTTCAAACAGCTTTCCAGCAGTGGTGATGAACTGACAAGGTTCTTTCACGTGTTTTCATGTGGTTGTCCTCAGACAAAAGATTTGACTTTCTAAAACCCTTGGAGGAGAAATATATTTATATATGGGATGTGCTCTTCAAAGGCAGAAGTGATTTGTCTACCGTACTGGCAAAGAACTGTAGAAAAGGAGTGGGATAATTATAGCAGCAGAGGCAAGGCAGGTTGGGGATTACGAATGGCCCAAGAGACAGTGACATCTAACTATATTCAGAATTTAGAGGAAAGTCATTTCAGAACCAGAGATCAGAGCATTCACAGAAGCTGGAAGTCAAGGCTTGACAGCCATGATCCGTAAATGTCAAGAGACCTTACATTTTAGAGGCCCACCAGGGAAAAGTTTTATATATGAGGACCTGCAATTCCATGGAGCAACCAATCCACCACCTCTAATGTAAGATGAATCTATTTCAAACACCTGATAAATAGATTGCCTGGAGAGGGAAAAGGAGGAGAAGGTCCCAAATTCTGATTACAATTTTATGCTTTGGCTAAAACCCATGACCATTTTAACCGCAGAATTATATGTTGTAAAGAAATCAGCCTAAGAGTTAGAAGAGGGCATCATAAAGCAATAACAACCAAATTAGTGTTTACTGAGTGCTAACTATATGCCAGGCACAGATCCAACCATATATAATCACATAACGATGATTTATTTAGCCCTCTTCAGCAATCCATAGTCATGCTGTGATTATCCTTACCTTGTTGATAAGGAAAGTAAGGCACAAAGAGATCAAGGAAATTACTCATAACCACAAAGTTAGTAGGTATGCAAGGGCACAGAGTGACCTACCAGCTATTGTTGGAAAGGGTACTCTGGTCAATCCCTCAGGATAATTCCCATATGATTAGATTTCCCATGGGAATTCAGTCAAGAAATAATAGATTGGGGCAGATTAGATGTAGATGTATGTAGACTCACAGGTGGAAGTAGATGTATTTATTTAATGGCGTTTGTTCCAGTGCATGCCTTCATGACTACTTTAAGGTGGTGGACATTGGGCAGGATTTTTATGTGACTGTGATTTGCAGTGTAAGGTCACATCGGAGTTTAGCATGACCCCTCTCTTGCTCTTTAGCTTCTATTCCAGGTGACTAACCCTGGTATCAAGTATGAGTACACAATCCGGAAGGATGGCCTTGACAATGACGTGGAGAAGCTGGTGTACTTCTGGCAGTATGGCCGCTGGACAGAGTGCAGTGTAACATGTGGAACAGGTGAGAACAGATGCTCTCTCTATGAACCATGAGTTCAGAATAAGCCATGGAGACAGGTCAAGCCGGCAGTTTGCACTCATGCCCCTGGGTCTGCAGGGCTCTACAAAGAGTGCCCAGGGGCTTCTATGGGTAGTAAATGTGTCAGGCATGGTATAAACAAAGAGGCGGTTTGGTTTTTTTTTTTTTTAATCAGCTTTATATACTATCCTCATGAAAAGTTTTGTTTACATAAAGAGTTACAAGTGTTTTGTTTTCTATATTTATTTATTTGGCTTTGTTTCGGCATGTGGGATCTTTAGTTGTAGTATGCTAACTCTTAGTTGCAGCATGTGGGATCTAGTTCCCTGACCAAGGGTGGAATCTGGGCTCCCTGCATTGGGAGCTTGGAGTCTTAGCCACTGGACTGCCAGGGAAGTCCCTACATGTCTTTTTACTTACTTATTTATTTATTTTTAATTGGAGGATAATTGCTTTACAGTATTCTGTTGGTTTCTGCCGTACATCAACATGAATCCGCCATAGGTACACCCACGTCCCCTCCCTCTTGAACCTCCCTCCCATTTCCCACCCCATCCCAACCCTCAAGGGCCTCATGGAGCTCAAATCCAGTGCTTTGTGAGAACCTGTGTGTCTTTTTAAAAAGCAAAACATAAAGATTTATAACTGCTCTGGTTGATGGATCACAGAAGTCAAACCACCTACAAGAGGCATCCTTTTAATTACGGCCACATCCAGACCATAACCAGCTCTCCTGATTCTTAGCCCAATGGTCTTCTTCTGTCTCCAATTGATCAGTTTTTCATACCTACAGGAATAATAGTTTTGTCTCATAAAATCAAGCATTGAAAAAAAAAAATCAAGCATTGAAGAGGTTCCTTGCTGTTAAGTATGCCAGGATAGGACAAGTTCTGCTGCGGTAACAAATCAAAATCTTAGGAACACAGTGAAGGTTTATTTTTATCCCATTCTGCATCTGACATAGATCAGATGACCCTGCTTAGTCTTGTAGCTGAGACATCTGAAATTGCCCCGCTGGGAGGGGAGGAATTGAAGAGGCAGAATGGCCCTTCATAATGGCCTTGGCCTGGAGTGATGCAGACCACTTCTGCTTAGGTTTTGTTGGTTGGCCTCAGCTGTGTAGGTACAGTCCAGCTGCAGACCGATGCTAGAAGCTGGACAGGAGCACGTGGACGCTTGTAGAACATGGGCTCTCGAGGTCTCTGAAGGCAGGAGTCGGGGCCTGTTCTTGTACTTGGGGCTCTTCACTCATTTGGGGGCTTTAATAGTAGACTCTAACTCTCTTTTCTTCTTTTGGATCCTGTCCAAGTCTGTTCTGGAATTTTCTGCCTCTATTGTTACTACTGCATATATGAGAGCAACTAGCGCTAGTGGTAAAGAACCCACCTGCCAAAGAAGGAAACATAAGAGAAGTGGCTTCGATCCCTGGGTCAGGAAAATCCCCTGGAGGAGGGCAAAGCAACCCACTCCAGTATTTTTGGCTGGAGAATCCCATGGACAGACTAGCGGGCTACGGTCTATCGGGTTGCAAAGAATCGGACACGACTGCAGTGACTTAGCAGGCATGTATGCATTGTTACTACTGCCTATAAAACAAGGACAACTATATGCTGAAATGCCAGAATCAGCAATACAGCAGAGAATCAACGTGATGGAGTGAAGGAGCCAGGAGAACACAGTGTCCGTCTCCCTGGCTTCCTCTCATGTATTTTGTTCCACTTGTCTGCTTGCTCCTTCTACCCCCTGCCCCCTGGGAGATAATCATGGAAAGACATCCAGCGACAGTGAGACAATTTTTGTATTACTGATTTCTTCCTTTCCCTCCTTCAATATAGAAAAGCAAGAGCTAACCTTTAGAATGGAGAAGGAAATGGCAACCTACTCCAGTATTCTTGCCTGGAGAATCCCATGGACAGAGGAGCCTGGTTGGCCACAGTGTTGCAAAGAGTCAGACACTAGTGAGCATACAGCACACAACCTTTAGAGATAACAGGTCATCATGTTCATTTCAAAATGCGTGACATTTTGAAAACCCCAAACCTCTGGAAATCTGTCCAGGTCAAATGTGCACTGGCAGCAGCCTCAGGGGCATCCGTAAGAGCCAGTCCTGCTGTTCCCACCAAGGATCCTGCTCCCACTGCCCAGGAGGGCTGGACACGCTGAGAAGCAAAAGCTACTTAAGCAGAAAATAAGAAAATATTTCCCTGAGGAGCACTTGTGAGGAGCGAGGTCATCGAGACTTCATTGTGGTTAACACATACTTTTTCAATTTTGCATCCCTTTTGTTCTCTTTTCTGTGCAAGGATTGTTGTTGTTTAGTTGCTAAGTTGTGTCCCAGTCTTTTGCAACCCCACAGACTATAGCCTGCTAGGCTTCTCTATCCTGGGGTTTTAAGCTTTAAGTTTGAATCATTTGTCCCAAGACACCATGGAGAGAAACTCAGCCATTTTCCTGCCTTAGCAGAGCCTCCTCAGAGAAGAAGAGAACATCATCCACCCACTACTTCAATTTCAGTATAGGTTGAACCCTTTGCATGACTTGTGTGATATTTCAGAACAGGGGAAATACAATATAAATGGCTGATTGGTGTGAGAATCATAAAGATACATCTGCAGTTAGCAAGGAGATGCAACAGCCTTACCAAATGTGAATTGGGCCTTTGATTTTGATACAGCCTGGTCCTTCAGCTACACCTCGGCCAACTTGGGCAAATGTCACTCTGCTTATTAAACCTTAGCAGAGCAATCATAGTGGCCACATACTCACCTGGATTTCAGCCTCTGCTATCTATTCAAATAGCCCTGTGTTGTCTTCATTCTGGCAGAGAAGAGTGACAGCATATCCACCTTCGTACTCTCAGACATAGAGAATGAAATGCTAATATTTACACAGGACACTCACTGTTAAATATAAAGATTGAAGCATGCCTGAAACACTGAATCATTTCAGGAAAGAAATCTTAAAAATTAGGACAGAAATAAATGCAAAAGAAACTAAAGAGACCATAGCAAAAATCAACAAAGCTAAAAGCTGGTTTTTTGAAAAAATAAACAAAATTGACAAACCATTAGCAAGACTCATTAAGAAACAAAAAGAGAAGAATCAAATTAACATTGAATCATTTGGTGGTGTATTTTTATGTGAAGTTAAAACTTTATATATTATAAAACTAAGTTAAATATGTTAATGCAAAATTTTTTTTAAAGTCAGCACCCTGATGTATATGCACTTTGGTATTTTGCTTCATTGCCCTTCAATATTCTTGTTTCTCATCATAAATGTTTATGTGAAAGAAAGTGAAATTGCTCAGTAGTGTCCAGCTCTTTGCAACCCCGTGAACTGTAGACTGCCAGGCTCCTCCACCCATGGGATTTTCCAGGCAAGAGCACTGGAGTGGGTTGCCATTTCCTTCTCCAGTAGATGTTTATAGTTGTGTGCATGTGGATGGATTTATGTACACAAACACCCATGTTTTCATTTAACATCCTAACATAGGTACCTTTCCATGTATTATTCAGTCTCCAGAGCAATCATTTTTAGGGACCCATTATATTTCACTGGCAAGACAAAGCAAAATTCCCTTAGCCAATTCCTTATTGATCATTACACCCTCTAATGAGCGTCTTGGGGCCCATGTGAAGAATGATCTCATTAAATGTTAATTTGAAAATGTAATTTCCAGGTTCAAAAAGTAAGATATTTATACCAAATATTAAGAAATTTATTATCAAATTGGTTCCCATAGTAAAAGGGTTACAAATGGATAGTAGCAATCATTTTATTTTACTTTATTCATTTTGTTATTGTGTTATTTTAGTTTTACACTTTTTCACTGGATAATATTTCAAATGTCCCAGCAAGAAAAGGAGAATGCAGTAGCAAACTCCTGTATATCAACCACTCAAGTTTATCAGATCTTATTATTATGTCATGTTTATTTCAATCTTCATTTTTAAAGAATAAAAAATTGCACCAATATACTTAAAGAGCACTCCCTAATTCCACTCTCTTTCCTTTCTCCCAGAGTTAACTAGGGTCAATGTTTTGTTTCCATGTGGGAGAAACTAGAGGAATGGCAAAGAGAAAGACGATCTTGGCAGTCATCTGGGGGAGTAATATTAGTGGCTTGAACTAAAAGTAAAGTGGTACACACTGCTATGTTTAAAATGGATAACCAACAAGGCCCTGCTGTATAGCACATGGAACTCTGCTCAATGTTATGTGGCAACCTGGATGGTGTTGGGGGTTTGGAGGAGAAAAGATAAGTGTATATATATGGCTAGGTCCCTTCGTGGTTTACTTGAAACTGTCAAAACATTTTTTGTTAGTCGGCTATACCTCAATAAAGAAGTTTAAAAGTAAGTAAATAAATAAAAGTAAGGTGTTACAGGTAGAAAAATTATACAAATGTGGAGATATTTAGGAGGTGGACTAGCCTGGACTTAGTGGTTGATTCAGTTTATCTGTCGGTAGGGAGTTTTTTGAGCCTGAGGGATGGTTGAAAGGTAACACTCAGTGTTCTCCTTTGCATAGTTGGCTAAATGCAGTTTTACTCACTGAAGCAGGGAGATGTAACAAGAAACAGTTCTAAAGAGGAGTTTATAATTATGTGAATTCAGTTAAAGTGCGTGTGAGATGTCCAAGTGAAAATGTCCAAAGGCAGCAAGTAGCATGCTTATTTTAAAATATATGTCAGATTGCTGTCTTTTTCAGTTTGGACTGCTATTATAAAACACAACAGACTGGGAAGCTTCATTTCTCACAGTTCTGCAGGCTAGAAATTCCAAGGTCAAGGTGCTCACAGATTCAGTTCTCAGTGAGAATCTTCTGACTTGATGGCTATCTTCTCACTGTATCCTTACATGGCAGAGAGAGCAAGCTCTCTCATGCCCATTCTTCTTTACATAAGGGTGTCTGTTCTGTCATGAGGACCTCAGCCTCATGACCCAATTATCTCCCATATGCCCCACCTGCAAATACCATGATGGGGTGGGGGGGCGGGCGGCGGATAGGTCTTCAACATATGAATTTTCATATGGTCAACAAATGTTCATTCCATAGCACTGTCCTATCAAACATATTTTATCCTGAGTAAATTCCTGTTGTAATTATTTTACTGTCTTTCAGTTCAGTTCAGTTGCTCAGTTGTGTCCAACTTTTTGTGACCCCATAAACTGCAGCATGCCAGGCCTCCCTGTCCATCACCAACTCCCAGAGTTTACCCAAACTCATGTCCATTGAGTCAGTGATATCATCCAACCATCTCATTCTCTGTTGTCCCCTTCTCCTCCTGCCCTCAATCTCTCCCAGCATCAGGGTCTTTTCAAATGAGTCAGCTCTTCGCATGAGGTGGCCAAAGTATTGGAGTTTCAGCTTCAACATCAGTTCTTCCAGTGAACACCCAGGATTGATATCCTTTAGGATGGGCTGGTTGGATCTCCTTGAAGTCCAAGGGACTCTCAAAAGTCTTCTCCAACACCACAGTTCAAAAGCATCAATTCTTCTGCGCTCAGCTTTCTTCACAGCCCAACTCTCACATCCATACATGACTACTGGAAAAGCCATAGCCTGGACTAGATGGACCTTTGTTGGCAAAGTAATGTCTCTGCTTATTAACATGATGTCTAGGTTGGTCATAACTTTCCTTCCAAGGAGTAAGTGTCTTTTAATTTCATGGCTGCAATCACCATCTGCAGTGATTTTGGAGCCCCCAAAAATAAAGTCAGCCACTGTTTCCACTGTTTCCACCTCTCTTTGCCGTGAAGTGATAGGACCAGATGCCATGATCTTAGTTTTCTGAATGTTGAGCTTTAAGTCAACTTTCTCACTCTCCTCTTTCACATTCATCAAGAGGCTCTTTAGTTCTTCTTCACTTTCTGCCATAAGGGTGGTGTCATCTGCATATCTGAAGTTATTGCTATTTCTCCCGGCAATCTTGATTCCAGCTTGTGCTTCATCCAGTCCAGCATTTCTCATGATGTGCTCTGCATATAAGTTAAATAAGCAGGGTGACAATATACAGCCTTGACATACTCTTTTTCCTATTTGGAACCAGTCTGTTATTACATGTCCAGTTCTAATTGTTGCTTCTTGACATGCATATAGGTTTCTCAAGAGGCAGATCAGGTGGTCTGGTATTCCCATCTCTTTCAGAATTTTCTGCAGTTTGTTGTGATCCACACAGTCAAAGGCTTTGGCATAGTCGATAAAGCAGAAATAGATGTTTTTCTGGGACTCTCTTGCTTTTTTGATGATATTATATTTCTTTATGGACTTTGGAATTATAATTTATAGGTTTGATTTGAGCATGATTTCCTATTTGTTGTTAAGTCACTAAGTTGTGTCAAATTCTTTGCAACCCCGTGGACTGCAGCATACCAGGCTCCTCTGTCCTCCACTGTCTCCCAGAGCTTGCTCAAACTCATGTTCTTTGAGTCAATGATGCCATCCAATCATCTCATCCTCTGTCACCTCCTTCTCCTCCTGCCCTCAATTTTTCCCAGCATCAGGGTCTTTTCCAATGAGTCAGCTCTTCGCATCAGGTGACCAAAGTATTGGAGCTTCAGCATCAGTCTTTCCAGTGAATATTCAGGGTTGATTTCCTTTAGGATTGTCTAGTTTGATCTTGTAGTCCAAGGTACTTTCAAGAGTCTTCCCCAGCACAACAATTTGAAAGCTTCAACTCTTTGGTGCTCAACCTTCTTTATGGACAAACTCTCCCTTTTGGTGTCTTTTTATTTTTCTCTTTCCTGTCCTTTTTCTCCCTTTTACTCTCAACATGCACCCACTCTTCCTAGTTTTGGCACTTTTTTCCTGACCACCCTGTGGGACTTCATTTCAGGACAGTACTTGTTAAGGTGGTTCAGAATTGCCTCTCCTTGTGACATTGAAAATACATTAGGAATTATCACAGAGACAGCAGGCAGCTTGGTGGAGTGTTTATGTGACAAGCTGAGTCCTTACTTTGCCACCTTCCTAGGCCTGAAGTTCAAGTTAGGATCTAGGAAGTTTGTGGTAAGGGTGGTCTCCTTCCCATCTCAGATGGAGCAGTTAAAGCCCTGAGACTTCACTGGAGCCAAGTACATGGCCACCACCCACAATAGCTTCTGGCAGACCCTTCACTTAAGTCCTGCTCACCCTTTTGCCAGAATTTTTACCTACATTTAAGCATTGTGACATATTGGTTTTCCCTTTTAAATAGTTATAATTGAATACTTTTTATAATTTTGCATATTACTGAACCACCAGTAATTTTACATATTTGTTGTTTTTGTTCAGCGAAGTCATGTCCAACTCTTTGCAACTTCATGGGCTGCAGCGTGCCAGGCTTCCCTGTCCTTCACTATCTCCTGGAGTTTGCTCAAACTCATGTCCATTGAGTCAGTGATACCATCCAACCATCTCATCCTCTGTCACCTCCTAGTTCTCCTGCCTTCAATCTTTCCTAGCATCAGAGTCTTTTCCAGTGAGTTGGCTCTTTGCCTCAGGTGGCCTAAGTATTGGAGTTTCAGTTTCAGCATCAGTCCTTCTAATGAATATTCAGGGTTGATTTCCTTTAGGACTGACTGATTTTATCTCCTTGCCATCCAAAGAACTCTCAAGAGTCTTCGCCAACACCTATGTATTACTCTTGTCTATTTTGAGCAGAGATCTACTAAAATATAAATTCAGTAAGATGTAATCAGTCATTGGCTTCTTATCTGGATGAAAGCTTTTGAAGGAGAACCAAAATGATATGTTCCAAGGGAAAGATAGAGCTCTGCCTCTGCTGGTTCAGTCTTGACCTGCTAAAGAAGGACTGGTGGGATGTTGCCTGTGCCCATCCACCAAAGGCTGTCACACGTCTCTAAATCAAGAGGCTTCCACTTCCCAATCAGGCAACTTGTGTGTACAGTCAACTCCTTCTATATCTGTGTAGAGGCAACTCTATATCTGTTGGCTTTAAGAGAATATTTTGCCTCCACATACATACCCCTTCTCCTTTTTTCAAAGATGAATTTAAACTAATATGCCTCCAGGAACAAGAACAAAATGAGGAATCCAAAAAATATAGTTTGTGAGAAAATGCAATAATTTTTGTTGAAATGAGTGAAGGACAAGAAGCAAGTTATATTGATTATTGTAGATAGAGCATTCTGATTAAATCTGGCAAAAAGGCAGCCTGTGTTTTTTCTGCTTTTATATTATTAACAGTTGAGATAACTAACTTACTTAAAATGAAATTTATGATTTAAAAAAATCCACTAAGATGTTATTTCCTTAGTCTATTTTCAATTTTTATCTTTGTTCGGGAGCAGAAATCCATATGAAAATTTGGCAAGAGAATATTATAAATTTAGTTGACTATCATCAAAGCCAGCCCACTTACTTCCCACAGCCCACTTTTCAAAGAGAACTCCGAGTATAACAACAACAGCATCTCCTGTTTGTGTTCATTCTTCTGTCCTCTCTGCCATATTTGATTTTACTCCTGCTTTATCTGTGGGGCGTGACTTTGGGGTGACTCTGGAAGAATTTAGGATGAGCTGTCCCTTGGGAAAGGTTGGAAGGGAATGGAAGAACAAGCGCTACCATTCATTACAAGAGGCTTGTTGAAGAAAATTTACCCGAGTCACCCATCAAAAGATCAACCATGAAAGTATAACCAATGGATTATCTGTGAAGGAACAGCTGCAGAAATGGCTTGACACAGATGCTGTGTTGAGCTTTAGGAAGCTTCAGGACTCTTTACTAAAAAGAAATATTTTGGCAAAACCTCAAGCTCACTTTTATAAGACTGAAAGAGCCATAGTTTTGCCCCATTCTAACCTCAGTACTGCAGGAAGCTTCTAGTTGTAGTACATTCTAACCAAAATTGCCTTATGTCTCGTAAAACTTACAGCAGTGGCACTATTGTGAGACAGTGAGTCATCACTTCTGAGTGTGACCTTTGCCAGTTGTGTGTCTGTGGTCTCCTCGATGCTGTGTTTTTAGGTGTAGAAGTACAACAGTGACCTGCACCAAAGAGAGAACATGTCCCCCTGCCCCACTCTGGACATCACCTGGCTTGGCTGAATTCTCTCTGCAGTATAATCAATCATTGTCCCTTTGTTTAAGAAACATCATGTTCTGATAGGAAAAGGCAAATACTGACAATTCCAAAGACCATGGGAAGCTCCTGGAGATTGCTAGAACTGTACTAAACTGCCTTAGAAACTAGATCATGTTCATTAGAAATAAATACATATAGAACAGATACCTACATTCACTGAAACTAATCGAGGGTCTATCTAACAGGATTCCTATGAAGGCTCAGAATAATCACATACATCTGGGATATGTCCACATATCCTTGATAAAGGGTGAGAATAATACATTAAGGCATGTATTTTACTCTAATCCTGATAGGTGACCATATAGTGATTGTGCATGCTCAGTCGCTCAGTCCAACTCTTTGTGACCCCATAGACTATATAGCCCACCAGGCTCCCCTGTCCATAGATATTGCAGACAAGAATACTGGAGTGGGTTGCCATTCCCTCCTCCAGGCGATATTCTCTACCCAGGGATCAATCGCCCATCTCCTGCATTGGCAGGCAGATTCTTTACCACTGAGCCACTTGGGAAGCCCATAGTGATGTTTAGAAGACAGAAAATCAGAGTCAGATACTTCCTTGACTTTTTAAAATTGCACTCATCTTGGTGCTATTCCATCTGGCTTGTCCTCTGTTAATTGTCAAGTAGGATTTAAAAAAAAAAAAAGAAAGTGTTAGTCACTCAGTCTGTCCAACTCTTTGTGACCCAGTGGACTGAGCCCACCAGGCTCCTCTGTCCATGGAATTCTCCAGGCAAGAATACTGGAGTGGGTTGCCATGCCCTTCTTCAGAGGAACTTCCTGACCCAGGGATTGAACCCACGTCTCCTGCATTGCGGGCAGATTCTTTACCATCTGAGCCAATAGGGAATCTCTTTATCCTCTGTAACTGTCAAGTTGGATCAACCAAGTCCAGATATTAACCCCCCAAAATATCAAAATATATATGTTTCAATATGTAGGGCTTCATAAAAATAATAGGATTCATTGAGACAGATTTAAATATATGCTACAGAATAAGGACTATATAGTTTATCATATGCATAAATATATAAAATAAACTACTAGTAGCACACAGTAGAGATCTGATAACTTTCCAGTTGCCTTTTACTAATGAACTAGTGAGAACTCTTAGCCTAGAGTAGCTAATCTATTTTTTTTAGTGTTTGCCCTAGAATTAGCAATATATGTTTACAGCTAATCCAAGTCCACTTTCAAATATTAATAGCACTTTACCACTTCATAGGCAGTAAGAATACCTTATAATAACAAAATAATCCTAGTTACTGCCTCTTGTCTGTTGTATCATTTCTGTCATTCATTTTATTTGTTTATGTACCTAAGCCCATATACATATGTATCATACACACATAGGCATCATAATCAAAATAACTGAATACACTGTTGGTATTATTATTAATATTTTTAAAAAACTGTTTTCTGTTAGATCAGCTCAGAATAAAAAAAAAATGCAAGTTTTTATTTAACCTTCATTTATTGCTTCTTTAATGCTTTTCCTTTTTTTAATATGGATTAAAGTTTCTGATTTTTAATGGTTTCCTTCTTTCTTAACATTTCTTTCCCACAGGTCTACTGGCAACAAATTCCTTCCACTTTTGTTTGTCTGAGAAAGTATTTCTGCTTCTCTTTTGAATGGTAATTTCATAGGGTGCCCAATTCTAGGTTGCTGTTTTTTTTTTTTTTTCTCTCAACAATTCTAGTATTTCACTCCACTCTCCTCTTGCTTGTGAGATTTCTGAGAAGTCTTATGCAGTTCTTTGTGCCTCTGTGAGTAAGGTGTTTTTTCCCTCTGACTTGTTTCACAATTTTTTTCTTTGTCTTTGATTTTCTGTAATCTGAACATGATATACCTAGGTGTAGTTTTTTGGCATTTATTCTGATGTGGTATCTTGGGATATCCTGGATCTGTGGTTTGGTATCTGATGTTCAGTTGTTCAGTTACTCAGTCATGTCCGACTCTTTGCAACCCCATGGACTGCAGTACACCAGTCCTCCCTGTCCTTCACCATCTCCCAGAACTTGCTCATGTCCATTGAGTCGGTGATGCCATCCAACAATCTGTCCTCTGTCATGCCCCTTCTCCTCCTGCCTTCAATCCTTCCCAGTATCAGGGTCTTTTCCAGTGAGCTGGCTCTTCATATCAGGTGGCCAAAGTATTGGAGCTTCAGCTTCAGCATCAGTCCTTCCAATGAATACTCAGGATTGATTTCTTTTAGTGTTGACCAATTTGACCTCCTTGCTGTCCAAGGGACTCTCAGGAATCTTCTCCAAGCCACAGTTTAAAAAGCATCAATTCTTCAGCACTCAGCTTTATGATCCAACTCTCACATCCATACATGACTACTGGAAAAACCGTAGCCTTGACTAGATGGCTTTTGTTGGCAAAATAGTGTCTCTGCTTTTTAATATGCTGTCTAGGTTTATCATAGCTTTTCTTCCAAGGAGCAAACATCTTTCAATTTTGTGGCTGCAGCCACCATCTTCAGTGATTTTGGAGCCCAAGAAAATAAAGTCTGTCACTGTTTCCATTGTTTTCCCATCTATTTGCCATGAAGTGATGAGACTGGATGCCATGATCTTAGTTTTTTGAATGTTGAGTTGTAAGCCAGCTTTTTCACTGTCCTCTTTCACCTTCATCAAGAGGGTCTTTAGTTACTCTTTTAACATTAAGTTGGTGAAATTCAGCTTCCCATGATGGTCCACTTATGAGTTTCTGCTTTGGGAAGTTGGGAATCTGTGACTCCCTCTATTCATCTGTCCACGTCTCAAGTCTTAGAGATAGCAGTTTGACCTATACCCTTTCCTCTCACATGCCCAAGAAGAATAGTTGGTTTTTCAGTCTGTCCAGATTTTTACTTGTCATTACAACAGAGTGGCAACTTCCAAGTTCCCTACATATGGAACTTTTAACCAGAATCCTTTCCAAGGAGGCTAATCTAATGTTCTCATATTCTACTGGTCATCTTCGTCGCATTCCATCCCTTTTTTATCACATGCGGCCAGCAGAGATTAGTCCCTCCCCTGTTTCCAGGACCTTAGTTTGGTTCCCTAATAATGCACTTTCTGGGAATCTCTTAGTTGGCTTCTCTGAAGGCTGGCTTTGCTCAGTGTTCCCTGAAATTGCTGGCTGACTGCTTTTCTTGTTAACCTGTGAGTTTTGTGAGATGTTTCTAGCCTCTGCCTCTTTTTTAAGCTTGTGCTTTGCCTGATGTGTACATAGCAGGTGTAGAAGAGGAATTATAAGCAGGAAAGAGTACTTCTTGATCCTAAGTTTTGAAAATGGATCCTACCTCATTCCATTAAGCATTCTTCAAGCACCAGCAATGCTCCTATTTGAGCATATCTTATGTACTTACTTATTTCTTTAAAAATTTCTTTCTGATCATGACAGTCAGTATATGTAATCAGTTCATTGGGATTTCAGGGAAGAAGAAATTATTGGCCTTAAGTCTTAACCAGTGTTGTGACAAGTGTGGGTTTCAGCAATGGACAATAATAAAATCAAACCTCATTAGTTGATATCCAATTAATATTTGTACTTACTGAAGTCAGTTTCAATGTCCTTTTGAGCTAGAGAAATAATCGTATAAATCAGGGTTCTGTTGTTTGCAGTAAGAAGCTCACATTATTGGACTATGAGGACGGGATGAGTTAGATTTGCTCTATTCCCTGGTATCAGAGTGTGAAGCCAACCCTGACCTCACAACATTCAGGAAACAGAGCTGTGCAGGCAAATAATGCCCCATGATTAGTGAGTGGGTTACAAAGAGGCTTCACATTCAGGCTAAAATCTTTTCTCAGGGACCTAACATGCATTAAGCACTGTGCCAGGACTTAGGGGACATCATCTTAGATACATCATGTATATATCAGAGTGTATGCGTCATTTATATCCTCACAGCAACCTTATACAATACTCTCATGAACACGAGGATGAGGAAAATGAGGTTGGAGGAGGTTAGAAAGACTGCCCAAGATCATTTGATACATGTTAAAAGCAGGATTCAAAACCATTTCTAATGCCAGTGGTGGTGGTATTAAGGTCGACATTGTAGTGGTTGTTGAAGACACACATGCACATCAATGTATTTGAGCTCTTGCAGTGATGGGATTCAAGTTCTTCTTGACTGAACCTTCATTATGAAGGATAGGTCTGAATTCACTGATAAAGAAACTCAGAGATAAAGGGAGTCAAGGAGCCAGAAAATACAAAATACATGTTTATTGGGAACTGAAATTGAAAGTTTATAGATTTAGATGGACTTGCCAACAAGACATATGGTTATATAATTCCTATTCTTCCTATGAAGTTAAATGTTGTTTCTGTTTATTTAAGAGAATTCTGGCAGTGTTTATTTTTATCTCACATTATTAGACTCCAGGTTATATCCAGTTTTAGGAGAATTATCAATTATGTCCTGGTGTAAAATTTAACTTGTACTGCTTAACTTGTCCTCAAATGGTTATTTTTTAAAAAGATCTTGTTCTTTTTCAGTATTTTAAAGACTGGGTACACAGTACTTTGAATCTTTTTCAGATGCTGTGATTAAATATTCAGTGCTTGAGTATCTTTGATCTTAAGTTAAAATAATAGGAAATCTTACATTTTCTGCCACAGATCATTACCATAAGCTAAGTCTTCAGTTTATCTCCTCCTAAATTAAATTTTTAAGTCAGAAAATTCTTGTATGAGCTAAATTAACCATATAACAGTCTCTCTTTATTTTACAATCTCAATATTGAATTGAGAATATGATGAACTGCATTGTTCTGTTTAATTTTGTTTTGGTTTTGGACATAAGAAACTTGTTCTTTATATCAAGGGATAATCTTCACTCAAGATGATCAGGTTCAAGTGTATATGAAGATAATTTTTTAAAAGTAAAAGTTCTTAATTAATCTCTCAGTGTGTGTTAGTCACTCAGTCGTGTCCGACTCTATGCAACCCCATGGACTGTAGCACACCAGGCTTCTCTGTCCATGGAATTCTCCAGCAAGAAAACGGGAGTGCGTTGCCATGCCCTTCTCTAGGGGATCTTCCTGACCCAGGGATCAAACCAGGTCTCTTACATCGCAGGTCAGCTGTTTACCTTCTGAGCCTCAAGAAAGCCCCAACCTCTCACTACCAGTGTCTAATCAAGTTTGCTATATGTTTACAGCTTCATGGTGACATTCTCATTGCTATATGTGGAGACAGTGACTCAGATTCCTCTACAAAACTTTGGGTTTGATTCTCATCTATTTAGAATGTGATTGATTTCCACTTACTGCCCTTTTCAAGTAAATACTTATAGATAATCAGTTAACTTCATTCTGAGCCAACATTTGATTGGCACCTTAATCACTTAAAATTTCTTTGTGGGCTGTGTTCAGTGTGTATGTTAAAGGGTCAAAAGGCAAGCCAGATTTAAAAGCCAACATCATTTTTCTTTTTTGAATTACAGGAAAAGGTCAGGGTCACATAGATTCGACCTAATCTGTTACACTTTCTGCATTTGCAATGTTATATCCTGATTACTACTCTTAAAATGATGACTGATTCTGACCCCCTCCACAAAGAAGTATTACAATATCCTATGTCAGAGAAAGATTCTGTTATGTCAGCAGTTGGTTTACAGAGTTGATTAATGACTATGCCACTCATAATTAATGGTTTGAGCTTTTTATTACAATGAAGATGTTATCAGTTAAGGTGCCCTGCACACCCAAACAGAATACCTTGACTACTTTCAAAGGTGTGCATAGGGCTTAGGGAAGCCAAGAAAGGTGATTCATTACCTCTGTCCATCCATTAATAGTAGAGGATGGAGGGAACAAAGCTACCATCCTAGGTCTAAAGAAGTAAAAGAAGGAGCAATTATCCAAAGAAACAGTGTCTCCATTCCCCAAATCTAATTGGAAGCCACAGCAATCCATAGCATCAGCTTCCGCAGAATGGATCTAGAGTGAAAACAAACAAACAAACAAAAAAATGGAATGAAAACAGAAAACACAGGAGAGGGTGAAATGAAAAGTCAATAAAATCAGTAGTGGTGAGTTTCCTAGCAAGCCAACCTCAGTGGTAGCTCTGGGTCTTGACTCAAAAAAAGAAGGAAGCTAGCATTTATTGAGTACTATTCTGGTTACTATTGCTATATAACATGGCAACCTAAATTTAGTGTACTAAAACAACCATTTTACTGTGCTCTGTAGGTAAGATTGGGCTTCTTATCTATAAAACTGGACTGGTAAAGAACCTATCTACCAATGCAAGAGATGTAAGAGACTCAGGTTCAGTCCCTGGGTTAGGAAGATCCCCCTGGAGAAGGGCATGGCAACCCACTCCAGTATTCTTGCCTAGAGAATCCCATGGACAGAGGAGCCTGGGGGACTACAGTACATGTGGTCACAAAGAGTCAGAGACGATTGAGGCGACTTAGCATGCATGCACGTAGGTAAGATTCTGTAGGTCAGAAATTTAGACAGGATACAGTGGGGATGGCATGCCTTAGCTCCACAGTGTTTGACACCTCAGCTAGGAAGACCTGGATGGCAAAGAATGATTCAAATGCCTGAGGGCTGGAATCATCTGGAGGCTTCTTAACTCATATGATTGACATGTGGGCTGGATAACTCACTGGGAATTGTCAACTGGAGTACCTAAACCTGGTCTTTCCAAGGACGGGGGCTTCTTACTCCATGGCAGGTGGAGGGTCTTGAGAGTGACAGATTCTAAAGAATTGGACGGGAGCCACATGGTCTTTTATGACCTCACCTCTGAACTCACATAGCTTCATTTCTTCATTCAGTCTCAAGTCAGGATAACTAGAGAAGAACATGCCAAAAGAGAGGTTATTGTTGCAGCCATCTTTGGAAAATACACCTTGTCACCAAGGCAATATGAACTAGCAATGTTGAGACATTCTGATGGCAGGTGAAACAAACTTTTCCAAATTAATGGTAAAATTATATTAACCAGAATTCACTTATTAGTCAATGTTTTCCATGATTAAACTTTATCTTCTCTTCATGGATTATAAATTTTAAAAGTAGAAGACACTCCCAGAAATAAACTAGCTCAGCATCACACTCTTAAACAGTCTGAATGTCATTATTCTCATTTTGCTGCAGTTAAACTAGTGATGAGTAGAAGGAAAAGTAGAGAATAGAACCTAGGACTCTTGGATTTTATTTGTCTTATTTATTTAACTAGAATTTGATAAGGGATGAAATTATAGATTACATTTTACCAAATGAACAGAGAAGCACCTGAATAGAGTCAGAAGCACCTGGCCAGGTATTGTGTTCCTATAACCTGGGAGAAATCAGTCTGCTGGGTCGGGGTCCCTCATTGGAAGGTTTGGGCTTAGCTTTGTATCTATGAAGTGAGAACTCAAGAGCTAGAGGAATAGAAGATTAGTTGTCTGTGGTGTTGAAGAAGACTCTTGAGAGTCCCTTGGACTGCACGATCAAACCAGTCAATCCTGAAGGAAATCAATCCTGAATATTTTTTGGAAGGACTGATGCTGAAGTTGAAGCTCCAATCCTTTGGCCACCTGATGCAAAGAGCTGGCATATTAGAAAAGACCCTGATGCTGGGAAAGATTAAAGGCAGGAGGAGAAGGGGATGACAGAGGATGGTTGGATGGTATCAGCAACTTAATAGACATGAGTTTGAGCAAGCTCCAGGAGATGATGAAGGACAGGGAAGCCTGGCGTGCTGCAGTCCATGGGGTCACAAAGAGTCAGACATGACTGAGCAACTGAACAGCGTCAACAATGAACATTAATTCCAACAGAGAAACTCTGACTCGTGGTTTATTTTCCCCCATGCACTCAGCAGTATCTGCCTGGCCCATTCATCCACTCATCTGGCTGCTGGTCCAGCAGATTGACTCATGAAATGTTATTAACTTTCTGGTGGGGGCAGTTTGTAATGTCTGTGCCCTCCTACTACTTCTGGGGTGAGAAGTACTGACTTATGTTTCCTCTTAATGCACAGAAACATGCCTTTTGTGGGGGGATGTTTCCAACCTGTGAAGAGTCATCTGACAGTTGCCTTTTATGTTTTGAGATCAAGAATTTGCCAAACTATCCAAAGTTTTACTGAAACTTTTAAGATCTAAGCTTTTTCTTTTTTTTCTCTTCTATAATGGCAGATGTCACGTCAGTTTTTCTGGATTCAGTCATTGCAATCTCCACTCCACTCATATTATATAAGACTTCTCTACAAGTGTGTCTGTCTTTCCAGACAATGACTCAGTCATTATGCCATGAAAGTTTCTTTTATAGTGTTGCTTCAAGCTGTTGGTAGTACTTTGTTTATATGACCAAAAAAAGAGGACATAGTCTATCATTTGAGAAAGCCTGAGTGGTGGAAAGGTTACCTGTCTCTTTAAATAGAACTAAACAGTGTTGATTTAACAATAAAATCAGGAACTAAACAATAAAAGAGGAACTAAAGAGCCTCGTGATAAATGTGAAAGAGGAGAGTGAAAAAGCTGGCTTAAAACTCAACATTCAGAAAGCTAGGATCTAGTCCCATCACTTCATGGCAAATAGATGGGGAAACAATGGAAACAGTGACAGATTTATTTCCTTTAGCTCCAAAATCACTGCAGATGGTGACTGCAGCCATGAAATTAAAAGATGCTTGCTCCTTGGAAGAAAAGCTATGACAAACCTAGACAGTGTATTAAAAAGCAGAGACATCACTTTGCTGACAAATGTCCATCTAATCAAAGCTGTGGTTTCTCCAATAGTTATATACAGATGTGAGAGTTAGACCATAAAGAAAGCTGAGTGCTGAAAAATTGGTGCTTTTTTAACTGTGGTGTTGGAGAAGACTCTTGAGAGTCCCTTGGACTGCAAGGAGATCAAACCAGTTCATCCTAAAGGAAATCAGTCCTAAATATTCATTGGAAGGGCTGATGCTGAAGCTGAAACTCCAGTCCTTTGGCCACCTGATTTGAAAAACTGGCTCCTTAGAAAAGACCCTGATGCTGGGAAAGATTGAAGGCAGGAGGAGAAGGGGACAACAGAGGTTGAGATGATTGGATGGCATCAGCGACTTGATGGACATGAGTTTGAGCAAACTCCAGGAGTTGGTGATGGACACGGAAGCCTGGCATGCTGCAGACCATGGTGTTGCAAAGAGTCAGGCACGACTGAGCAACTGAACTGAACTGAGTGAACAGCAAGATACTGTTGATTCATTTTAAAGTCTTCACTTACTGTTTTGCATTTCCTTCTGATATTTTTGAATTTGTTGTTTTTCAGTCACTCAGTCGTGTCTGACTCTTTATGACCCCATGGATTGCAGCACACTAGGCTTCTTGCCTTTCACCATCTCCTGAAGTTTGCTCAAACTCATGTCCACTGAGTCAGTGATGCCATCCAGCCATCTCATCTGAAATACAATCTCTGGCATCTGAGTATGCAAGCTAGCCCCAGATATTGGCATGAGTCCATGTAAGGGCATGTGAGGCAGTGCGTGGTAGGGGAGCTCCCCAGTTTGGGTCCCGCCAGCACTGTGGATATGGGGAATCCCTTCATGTCATTGGCACTAAAGCAAGGAGGTGTCTAGCTTATTGGTGCACACGTGGCCCTTCCAAGTCTGGGCTTCAACAGTGAGCCCACTCGAGGCCCGGATGCCCTGAGAGCTCAGGGTGCCCGTCTCTGTGCTGGCCAATTGCTCTCTTGCCTGGGGCCTCCATCTTCAGTCTTCCCACCCAGCCTTTCCCATTTTGCATGGAATCATTGTCCCCCTCAGGAGAGATGATGACACTCTTCCTACCTGCCCTTTACCTCTCAATTCCTGATGTCTGGCCACTCCCCCACATTTTCTTGCCAATGATGTCCTAGCTAGTAAAGCCAGTGGTCCTTTCTTTTCCATTCCTAACCTGTATGACTTCACTGTGCCTCTGTTTTCTCATCTGTCAGGTAGCAATAGTGTTGACCTCATTGGGTTGTGAGGTTTTAATTATTATACATCATAGTAGATAATAGGTGCTATGTTATACATACGCACACTTAGACTTCAGTTCAGTCGCTCAGTTGTGTCTGACTCCTTGTGACCCCATGAACCGCAGCACACCAGGCCTCCCTGTCCATCACCAACTCCCGGAGTCCACCCAAACCCATGTCCATTGAGTCAGTGATGTCACGCAACCATCTCATCCTCTGTCGTCCCCTTCTCCTCCTGTCTTCAATCTTTCCCAGCACCAGGGACTTTTCCAATGAGTCAGCTCTTCACATCAGGTGGCCAAAGTATTGGAATTTCAGCTTCAACATCAGTCCTTCCAATGAACACCCAGGACTGATCTCCTTTAGGATGGACTGGTTTGATCTCCTTGCAGTCCAAGGGACTCTCAAGAGACTTCTCCAACATCACAGTTCAAAAGCATCAATTCTTCAGCACTCAGCTTTCTTTATAGTCCAACTCTCACATCCATACATGACCAGTGGAAAAACCATAGCCTTGGCTAGATAGACTTACACTTATATATGTGTATATATTTGTCTGGGACACACATAGGTAGTTACACACATATATACACATACAAGTCTGAGCAGTGCCCTGGGCAAGGCAAGCACTAGATGGGTTAATTATTACTCAGTTAGTTGGTGTTAGTGCTCAGTTCAGTTCAGTCTCTTAGTCATGTCCAACTCTTTGTGACTCCATGAACTGCAGCATGCCAGACTTGCCTGTCCGTCACCAACTCCCAGAACTTTTGGAGCCCAAAATATAAAGTCTCTCACTGTTTCCATTGTTTCTCCATCTATTTACCATGAAGTGATGGAACTGGATGCCATGATCTTAGTTTTTTGAGTGTTGAGTTTTAAGCCAGCTTTTTCACTCTCCTCTTTCACTTTCATCAAAAGGCTCTTTAGTTCCTTTTGCTTTCTGCCATAAGAGTGATGTCATCTAGCAACAGACAGAGGATTAATCTCAAGAATATATAAGCAACTCCTGAAGCTCAATTCCAGAAAAATAAATGACCCAATCAAAAAGTGGGCCAAAGAACTAAACAGACATTTCTCCAAAGAAGACATACAGATGGCTAACAAAACACATGAAAAGATGCTCAACATCACTCATTATCAGAGAAATGCAAATCAAAACCACAATGAGGTACCATTACACGCCAGTCAGGATGGCTGCTATCCAAAAGTCTACAAGCAATAAATGCTGGAGAGGGTGTGGAGAAAAGGGAACCCTCTTACACTGTTGGTGGGAATGCAAACTAGTACAGCCACTATGAAAAACAGTGTGGAGATTCCTTAAAAAACTGGAAATAGAACTGCCATATGACCCAGCAATCCCACTTCTGGGCATACACACCGAGGAAACCAGATCTGAAAGAGACATGTGTACCCCGATGTTCATCGCAGCACTGTTTATAATAGCCAGGACATGGAAGCAACCTAGATGCCCATCAGCAGACGAATGGATAAGAAAACTGTGGTACATATATACACAACGGAATACTACTCAGCCATTAAAAAGAATACATGAATCAGTTCTAATGAGATGGATGAAACTGGAGTCCATTATAGAGAGTGAAGTAAGCCAGAAAGATAAAGACCAATACAGTATACTAACGCATATATATGGAATTTAGAAAGATGGTAACAATAACCCTATATGCAAAACAGAAAAAGAGGCACAGATGTACAGAACAGACTCTTGTACTCTGTGGGAGAAGGCGAGGGTGGGATGTTCTGAGAGAATAGCATGGAAACAAGTATACTATCAAGGGTGAAACAGACCACCAGCCCAGGTTGGATGCATGACACAAGTGCTCAGGGCTGGTGCACTGGGAAGACCCAGAGGGATGGGATGGGGAGGGAGGCAGGAGGGGGGATCGGGATGGGGAACACATGTAAATCCATGGCTGATTCATGTCAATGTATGGCAAAACCCACTACAATATTGTAAAGTAATTAGCCTCCAACTAATAAAAATAAATGGAAAAAAAAGTGATGTCATCTGCATATCTGAGGTTACTGATGTTTCTCCCAGCAATCTTGATTCCAGCTTTGTGCTTCATCCAGCTCAGCATTTTGCATGATATATTCTGCATATAAGTTAAATAAGCAAGGTGACAATATACAGCTTTGACATACTCCTTTCCCAACTTGGAACCAGTCATATTTGGAACAACAGACTGCTTCCAAATTGCGAAAGGAGTCACTCATTCATATCCAACTCTTTGTGCTCCCGTGGACCGTAGCCTGCCAGGCTTCTCTGTCCAAGGAATTCTCTAGGCAAGAATACTGGAGTGGTGTGAAGTAATTAGCCTCCAACTAATAAAAAAATAAAAAAAATATATAAATAAAATTAAAAAAAAAAAAAAGAATACTGGAGTGGGTAGTGATTCCCTTCTCCAGGGGATCTTCCTGACCCAGGGATAGAACCTAACTATTATTCTATATCCAAAGTCAAATCCAGCCCCCACATGGGCTGTGTTCACCTGTAGACCCAGCTATTTCTATGTGCTTCTCTTTCTTACTTAGTAACCTGGTGTCTAAGGCAACAGTATTTTCGATCCCCGCTGTCAGACCCTCTACTTTTAAAAAAAATAACCTCTCAACTTCACAGCATTATTTTGAATTTTATTCCTATCTTTCAGAGTTTACAAGCCCCAACTAATATAAAGCTCCCATTCCTCTCTTCTTTTATTAAACTAAATAAGTCTGATTGTGTTGCAACAGCTGGTGATGGCATCTGCTTTCAGTATTTAAATCTCACTTTGTGCTTTATTTGGCGTATGTGTGTTAGTCTTGTCTCCACAGCTAGTGGAATCTATATACTAGATTACATATTAATTTGCCTATATCATCTGTGGTCCTTATTAAGGAAGATATTTTTCACCCATTGCCTTCAGCAGCATGAACAGATTTAAGGAGATCCCCATTCCTACTTTAAAAACCAAATACTCTGGACTTCCCTGGTGGTCCACTGGTTGAGACTTCATCTTCCAATGCAGGAGATGTGGATTTGATCCCTGGTTGGAGAACTAAGATTCCACATGCTTCATGGCTAAAAGGCCAAACCATAAAACCGAAGTACTAATGTAACAAATTCAATAAAGACTTTAAAAAAATGGTCCACATAAAAAAAAAAAAAAAAAAAAAAACTTTAAGAAAATAAAAATAAAGACCAAATACTTTATGGACAACTTTCTCATCAGTTATAGGCATGATCAGGGGCCTCACCTGACACTAGGAATGTGGGCTCGGGGTTAATATGTATGAACCTTTCTGCTAAACCCCCAGGTATCCGACGCCAGACTGCCCATTGTGTGAAGAAGGGTCGTGGGGTAGTGAAAGCAACGTTCTGTGACCCAGAAACACAACCCAATGGGAGACAGAAGAAGTGTCATGAAAAGGATTGTCCACCCAGGTAACTAACAGCTCGAGTTCTGTGTGTCTGCCTACCATGGTGTCTGATTTCATAGTAATCAAGGGCTCAGTGATGGGGGAGGGCTGGATGGCTTCATTACTAGAATAAATATAGGCAAGCTGTCACAGGTTTCTGTGGCTATGCTGTTAGAACCTGTGACAAGGTGTGAGTGGGGAACGCTTTCTCCCCAGAGAATAGTATTTCTTACAAAGCTCGTGTGATCTATGTTTAATTATTTGGTAAGACGTAAGTCCCAAAGCACTGTTAACAGAATGGTGTGTAGATCATACAAAAATTCTTTAGCTAATTGGTTTGACTTTTCCAAGAGCAGTTTACCAACCAGTGCAATAGTAGCTTTTAGAGAACATGCTGACATTTTTGGACGACTGCCTTGAAAAGTGGACTTATAGACCAGGCTTGTTCAACCTCAGCACTGTTGACATTTGAAGCTGGATAATTCTTTGTTGTTGGGGGCTGTCACATGTTTAGCAGCATCCCTGGCTTGTGTCTGTTTAGAAGTTTGTAGCATTTTATCTTCCCCGTCCAAGTTGTGACAACCATAAATGTCTCCAAACTTTGCCAAATGTCTTCTGGGGGCAAAATCACCCTTGGTTGAGAACTGCTGTTAATAGAGGTATTCACCTGCTCCGAATCATATAGATTCAAGATTCTAGAAAGCAGCTGGGATGTTATTATGAGGGGCTTTTGTTAAAAAGAGAGAGAAAGAGGGGTAGGGGAAAGGAAGAAAAAGAAAGAAGGGAGGGGAGGAAAGAAAGAATTAATTGTGGGGAGTGTTTTCATTCCCTCGTGTCTATAAACAGAGATGTATTTCATTTGCAGATCCCGTCAGGCATTCATTCCAGTCCCAAGAAGACACATTAAGAAGAGCTTAGTTTAACAGGAGGGGACAGGTTGGCATAATAAATCTACCAAGTGACAGGCAGAATTCTAAAGAAGAGCTGAAAGAATGGGATAAATGCCAAATAACTAAGTCAAAAAGAAGCATCTAAACAGCTCAGCTAAGGCAGACAGTGTCAGATTCTTCTGGTCTCAGACAGGGAGGTCCCAGAGGCCAGGGTGTTCTCAACTCAGAGTCAGGTTGGTTCTCTATCCAGTTCTGGGGTGTCTTTCTGGGTGGAAGGTGGGCTGTGAGGTTCAGAGCTGGACCCCATCCCCATTGAGAGAGGACAGAGGTACCACTGTCCCCTCCCCTCGCTGTGACTCTACCCTGGTGTCTTTATTCAGTTTGTTACAATGTTGCTTTTGTTAGGTTTTGAGGTTTTGGCCACAAGACATGTAGGATCTTAGTTCTGCAAGCAGGGTTCGAACCCACACCCTCTACACTGGAAGGTGAAGTCTGAACTACTGGACCACCAGGGAAGTCCCTCCCATAACTGTTTCACTGGGAAGAACCAGGGACTTGAGGGGAGGATCAGGCCCCATTAGGTTTCTTATGTAATCATTGCAGTTTCTATAGATGCTTCTCAGGGAAGAATGAGCCTGGAAAGAGGAATCTTTCTTATCGCTTGCCTTATCTCACCAATAGCCTGTCCCTTTGTGGAGTTTACATGCTTTCATCATATTTTTATTTCCATAAAAGTCAATGACTCTCACCAGACACTTCCTTTTGCCCTCATCAGCTGCCAACCACTACACACACCCGTGGGATGCTCGCCTCACTTTTCAATGTCACCCTTTCTGGTGAGTGGTTACCTTCTTAAAACCACAGCTGTTTAGTTCCTGAGTCTAACTCTGGCCCTAGGGTTCAGGGATATTTTTATTATTTTACTTAGTCTGCCTGGGCCTTACTTAATATTACCAGCAAATCTTTGTTAAACATCCATTATTTCCCATGAGAGGTACGATGGCAATAATAACCATGTAAGAGTTACATGTACTGAGCACTGTGGTTTTGTGATATAATAAAAGCTTATGATTTTGGTACCTGGCTCCAGGCAGAGCTCCTAAAACTCAAGGCCGACTAGCTGTGAGGCTGCAATGGGTCGGCATACAACAGACCCCTCAAAGACAGGCATGTACCTCTCCCTTCACTTGATTTGTGTCTAAGACAAAGCAAGCCCTGTGCTAGGTTGGTGGGCACCAAAAGATGTTGATGCAGGTGTTTACCAGCTGAGACCAAGAGAGATGGGGATATTAGCTGTGTCCATAAAAGCAGCATAGTCAGAGAAGACAGTGGATTTGGTAGCCACTCTCTGTTTGAAAAGAGTCATCAGTCCATATCTGACATTTTCTCAGTCACCTGTAACTAAAGTCTTGGCCTCATTATTTTCAGAATTCAGTTCCCATAAGGGTGGTTATCTTTACCTATCTCTGTACTCTAACTACCAGAATTTTCTAGTTGAAGGTCATCCTATAAGATACCACCAGTGCTAGAAGGAGATGGATACTGGGGCCAAAGTCCGGAGGCTGATGGATGGGAGATGAACTGAGGCTGGAGCCTGGTAGACACAAGAAGGAGCCTTGACAGAGGAATTCCAAGTGATACAGGCTGAATTCTGGGGACTGGAAGTTGGCCCTAAAGGGAGTCATGTAGTAGCTATAAACTAGCCTCCACGATATCCACTTCCTGGTCCCTGGAGCCTGCAAGTGTTACCTCATTTGGAGAAAGGGCCTTTGAAGGTGTAATTAAATGGAAGGGTCTTGAAATGGGCAAGTTATGCTGAATAATTGATTTGGATCCTAAATTCCATCATAGTATCCTTATAGAAGCAGAGGGAACTTCACACACACACACACGCACATACACAGGAGAAACAATATGAAGGTGGAACAGAAAGATTTGAAGAACTGGAGTGACGGGCCACAAGCCAGGGAGTCCTGGCAGCCACCACAGACTTGAAGATGGAAGGAATGGATCTTCCCTAGAGCCTCCAAAGAGAGTGCAGCCCTGCCAACACCTTCACTTCATCCCAGTAGTGCTGACTTGTCTCCCTGGCCTCCAGAGCTATAAGAAACTCCATTTCTTTTGTTTTTGCCACCAAGTTTGTGGTGACCTGTTTTCCAGCAGCCCTAGGAAAGTAACACAAACAGTGTACTAATTAATGCCAGCATAATGTAAAGCGGGAGCTTCCCGGGTTGCCCAGTGGTAAAGAATCAGCTGCCAATGCAGGAGATGCAGGAGATGCAGATTCGATCCCCGGTCGGGAAGATCCCCTGGAGGAGGGCATGACAATCCATCCCAGTATTCCTGGCTGGAGAATTCCGTGGACAGAGGATCCTGGCCTGCTGCAGTCTGTGGGTCACAGAGAGTCGGACACAACTGAACACACACATGCACACACAATGTAAAAGCAAGGGAGAGGAGAGGCAATCTCTTCACCAGGTCATAGAAGCACCAAACCTTTGAAAATAAGTAACTAGAGCCTTCTCAGGATTTTTTGGAATAGCACAAATAGCACAAATATGTCACATCCTAAGGAAGCTTACAGCCAGGGGAGCTATATGAGACATGTACACCAGCAAGACAGAGCGGTTGTCAGGGCTGGGACCAGCAGTCAAGCATCCAGATTCCTTGCCCAGGGACCTGATCACTGTCCATGGCCCTGTCCTCTTTGGAGCTCTGTGGTTAATTAACATTGCTTTAGCTTGCACTTCTAAGAGCAGCATTGTTAGAACAAGGTAAATGATGTGCATGCTAAGTAGCTTCAGTTGTGTCTGACTCTTTGCAACCCTGTGGATTGTAGTCCGCCAGGCTCCTCTGTCCATGGGATTCTCCAGGCAAAAATAATGGAGTGGGTTGCCATGCCATCCTCCAGAGGATATTTTGACCCAGGAATCAAACTCAAATCTCTCTCTTTTTTAAAAATTATTTATTTATTTTACTTTACAACATTGTATTGGTTTTGCCATACATTGACTTGAATCCACCATGGGTGTACATGTGTTCCCCATCCTGAACCCCCCTCCCAACTCCCTCCCCCTCATATCTCTTATGTCTAGTCTCCTGCACTGGCAGGCAGATTTCTTTTTACCACTAGCGCCACCTGGGAAGCTCCAAGGTAAACAATATTTTGGGCTTTTCTCTGGAATGCTTCCTAAGCTGAGTGCACTGATGCAAAAAGATTCAGCACAAAATTTTAAAACGGACCGATTCCACAGCCTCCTGTCACAAAATCAGTAATGAACCTCTGGTATTACTATCTAGAATAGAAGTGTTGATGGCCGCAAATAGGTAGTAGGCTGTCCCACTCAGTACAAATGTGACATCCAGTGCTTAGGTTTTCTTGGGGAGCTGATGATCATTTTTGCAGCTGCTGCTTCTGCCACTGCACATCATTGCACTTCAAGGGAGGGAAACAATACATCCTATGCCCAATTTCTGCTGTTGTGTTGGAAACATAATTTCCTCCAATTCCTTCCAAACAATTTTAAGATCATACTTAAAGAATAGCAAAGCATATGCAATTTGACAACTCTTTTTAAATTTTTATCATTTAGTAGCATTTTTGTTTGTTTGTTTTGATTTCCCTCTGTCTGATATCCATTTCCCAAGATCTGAGTTTCTTGAATTTCTGTACATGATTAATGCCTGGGCTCCAGCTTATGGTCCTTAAAAATCCTAAAAGTAGAAGATCAAGCCTGAATTTACCCAGTTCAGACCTCAGGCTAAAGCACAGCCATTGGAGAGAGATATTAAAGATCCCAGTAGCATTTTTTTAACTTGAAAGTAGAATGTCTGCCTTTGGTTTTGTTTTTATACCCAAGGTCACACACACATACTTACATATATATATACATACATTTATGTTTAAAATTTATGATTACCTGTATTGGGATGGGTTACTTGACCCCAGATAGCTAACTTTAATGAAAGTTCTTTCTAAACATTTATTTGTCCTCATATTTTATATATATATATATATATACATATACACACACATATATATATTCCTTTTGCTGTATCTGTATTGGTTTATTTAATGCCTCAGGACTAAAATCTTTCTCAAAAGTAACAACTAGCAAATTCACCTGTAGTGCTGCTATTATGCAGTTCATTTTTGTTGAAATAAGTAAGACTCTCTAAGGTCAGAGATTTTGACTCCTGAAGATGTTAGGTAGATACAACACATAACAGGTACAATTTCTGAAAATGCATTCTAAAGTAGCATGTGTTGTGTACTCAGTCATGTCCAACTCTTTGCAACACCATGGACTATAGCCTGCCAGGCTCCTCTGTCCATGAAATTATCCCGGCAAGCAAAAACCATCACAATATTGTAAGTAATTATCCTCCAATTAAAATAAATTAATTTAATAAATAATTTTTTCTAAAAAAAGGAATACCGGAATGGGTTGTCATTTCCTACTCCACTAAAGTAGCATGTGATAAGTTAAATAGAATTTCATGAAATAGTCCAACATAATGAATAATTTATAGAAGTCCTTCTTGTTTATTATTGTGTTTCAGCTTCCCAAAAGATTCATGATAAAGTTGGGAGGTAGGGGGTAGATATTATCCCCAGATGGTAATGAGGTAGAGGTAACTAACAATTTTAAGAACCTACTGTTTTACTTTTCTCTTATACTTTATTTACTTAATTATTGATGAACCTACACTGACATATCATAATTTCCCAAAGTCCATAGTTTAGCAAAGGGTTCTCATTCTTGGTGATGTACATTCCATGGGTTTTAGCAAATATATAATGACATTACCCATTGTAATGTTACCATACAGAGTATTTTCACTATCTAAAAATCTCCATGCTCTGCCTGTTCATGTCTACTTCTTTCCTTTGGCAACCACTGATCTTTTTACCATCTTTATAGTTTTGTCTTTTCCAGAATTTCAGATAGTGGGAATCATACAGTATATAACCTTTTCAGATTGTCTTCTTTCACTTAATAATATGCACTTGAGGTTTCTCCATGTCTTTTCATGACTTGATAGTTCATTTCTTTTCAGTGTGAATGTTATTCCATTATCTGGATGGACCACAGTTTATCAGTTCACCTTCTGAAGGCCATCTTGATTGTGTCCAAGTTTTGGGAATTATGAATAAAACTACTGTAAACATCACTATGTGGGGTTTTGTGTGAGCAAAAAGATTTCAACTCCTTTGGATAAATATCAAGGAGTTTGATTTCTGAATTGAGAACCCACTCTACTTCAAGCCTTTTCCATGTTGCCAAGTAATTTATTCATGTTAGCAACTCTGATTGGTAGATACTTTTATGCCATTGCACAGATGAGGACACTGAAGTCCTCAGTCAGTCAGTCAGTTCAGTTCAGTTGCTCAGTCGTGTCGGACTCTGTGAGACCCCATTAATCGCAGCACGCCAGGCCTCCCTGTCCATCACCAACTCCCGGAGTTTACTCAAACTCATGTCCATCGAGTTGGTGATGCCATCCAGCCATCTCATCCTCTGTTGTCCCCTTCTCCTCCTGCCCCCAATCCCTCCCAGCACCAGGGTCTTTTCCAATGAGTCAACTCTTCACATGAGGTGGCCAAAGTATTGGAGTTTCAGCTTCAGCATCAGTCCTTCCAATGAATATTCAGGGTTGATTTCCTTTAGGACGGACTGGTTGGATCTCCTTGCAGTCCAAGGGACTCTCAAGAGACTTCTCCAACACCACAGTTCAAAAACATCAATTTTTCAGCACTCAGCTTTCTTCACAGTCCAACTCTCACATCCATACATGACCACTGGAAAAACCATGGCCTTGACCAGACGGACCTTTGTTGGCAAAGTAATGTCTCTGCTTTTTAATATGCTGTCTAGGTTGGTCATAACTTTCCTTCCAAGGAGTAAGCGTCTTTTAATTTTATGGCTGCAGTCACCATCTGCAGTGATTTTGGAGCCCCCAAAAATAAAGTCTGACACTGTTTCCCTATTTCCCATGAAGTGATGGGACCAGATGCCATGATCTTAGTTTTCTGAATGTGGAGCTTTACGCCAACTTTTTCACTCTCCTCTTTCACTTTCATCAAGAGACTTTTTAGTTCCTCTTCACTTTCTTCCATAAGGGTGGTGTCATCTGCATATCTGAGGTTATTGATATTTCTCCTGGAAATCTTGATTCCAGCTTGTGCTTCTTCCAGCCCAGCGTTTCTCATGATGTACTCTGCATATAAGTTAAATAAGCAGGGTGACAATATACAGCCTTGACATACTCCTTTTCCTATTTGGAACCAGTCTGTTGTTCCATGTCCAGTTCTAACTGTTGCTTCCTGACCTGCATATAGGTTTCTCAAGAGGCAGGTCAGGTGGTCTGGTATGCCCATCTCTTTCAGAATTTTCCACAGTTTATTGTGATCTACACAGTCAAAGGCTTTGGCATAGTCAATAAAGCAGAAATAGATGTTTTTCTGGAACTCTCTTGCTTTTTTGAAAGTCCTCAGATTCTTCCCAAATCACTTAGCAGAAGTGGTAGAGTCTAGATTTGAACCTGGATGAACCTACTGAGTGTTCTGTGCTGGTACTAGTACACCATGCTGCTGCCCAGGATCTCAGGGTGAGCACGTTTTGGTGATGAAATCAGAAATCCAAATTTAAAATATTTCTCACACATTAAAACACAATGAAAAAGTTATGAACAAGCAGAAAGTAACTTCAAAGCTAAATCATGCCTGCAAACTCACAAGGGGATTAAAGAAAGGAAATTAAGTTAATTTGCTTTTTTAAAGAATAATAAATGTCGATGGCTATCTTAATATTATTTGTCTTTGAAAGACTAGTCCAGTAGTTTCCTTAGATATGAATTTCAAGTTGCAACATCTTCCTCTGTCACCTGATTTTCATGCTATCTGAAAAGTTCATACCATTGTTCAGGGCTGTCATTTCTGCTCCTAAAATGATTTCATATGCAAGATTTAATCTTTTTATTTCTGGATTATTGTCTTTCAGTAATAATTTGCTTCTATACCCAATCTGGACCTTCTGTGTTCTTTCCCAAATGGGTACTTAAGACAGATTTTTTTAAAAGGATTTAATAAAAAGCTTCTGTTAATCTTAATGTAAGAAATCTGTGTTATATGGTCATTGGCTTCCAGAATGAAAGTTTGCACGGCACCCTCCAGGATGCGGTAGCCTGTCAAGAAAGAAATTCTTTTGGAATTGAAAGTGTATCTGACTCCAGAAAGAGGTTATTTGAGTCTCTTCTCTCTATGGTCTTCTCTCTTAACTTTGGTTTACAGGAAAGCAAACTTCTGCCAGGCTTCAGCTGTGATGGTGCTCTGTATATTTAAATGCTCCATAAATTCCTATAACAGGGCTTTCCAGCTTGGCAGCTGCATGTAGGTTTTTGTGCAAAAAGAATGCCTCATGATTTAAATCCAGGTTTCTCAGCCTGAGAACTAAAGACATTTTGGGCTGATTCTTTGCTGTGGGGGCTGTCCTGTGGCTTGTAGAATATTTCTCAGCATCCTTGTTCTCTATCCACTAGATGCCAAGAGCGCACCTCCCCAATTTGTGACAACCAAAAATGCCTTCAAACATTCCCAAATGTCCCCTGGGGAGGTGGCTGTGGGAATCTCCATTGGGTGAGAAGCACCAATCTATTGTTGTTCAGTGACTCAGTCATGTCTGACTCTGTGCGACCCCATGGACTGCAGCACGCCAGGCTTCCCTGTCCATCACCAGCTCCCAGAGCTTGCTCAAACTCATGTCCATAGAGTCAGTGCTGTCATCCAAGCATCTCATCCTCTGTTGTCCCCTTCTCCTCCTGCCTTCAATCTTTCCCAGCTTCGTGGTCTTTTCCAATGACTCTGCTCTTCACATTGGATGGGCCAAAGTCTTGGAGCTTCAGCCTCAGCATCAGTCCTTCCACTGAATATTCAGGGTTGATTTCCTTTAAGATTGACTGGCTTGATCTCCTTGCAGTCCAAGGGACTCTCAAGAGTCTTCAGCACCACAGTTCAAAGGCATAAATGACAAGAAGGGGGTCATTAAGACTGGGGAAAGTCCACGGGAGTGGGGAGAGGAATGAGTGTGGTGTGAGCGGGGGATAGCAAGAAAACTAGAGAAAATCAGGGGATGAACAGGATGCAGTGAGAATGTGGCTACACTGTTATAAAGATCAGTGAAGCATACTGTAATTTTCGTATGAATTATATAAGATATAGGAATGTGTGTGTGTTTCAAGACCGTCAAAGAGCCCTGGAAAAGCTTACTGTACTTTGGACATCCTTCAAACAGAAGGATCTGTATCTTCTACCCACACCCATACCAGTGCTTGCTCAGGAAGTTCTGACTACCAATAAACCAATAAAATACAAAATTAAATTTTTTCTGATCCTCATTACTCAGAAAACTATAAGTCTTAATCTGAATTTTTAAATGCTTGCTTAGAATAGAAATTTCCTTTAAAATATCAATTTAAAAAAAATCAATTTTTATAACTACTATCTTTGTCCTAATCTTTGTCCTAATAGCATACTAAATCTACAGAGTCCATCCTTATAGAAAAAACTTCAAGATAAACAATCAAATTCATTTATCTGATATCATAACACCATGCATGTGTGCTAAGTCACTTCAGTCGTGCCCACCACTGTGAAATCCTATGGACTGTAGCCCGCCGGGCTCCTCTGTCCATGGGATTCTCCAGGCGAGAATACTGGAGTGGGTTGCCATGCCCTCGTCCAGAGGATCTTTCCAATCCAGGGATCAAACCCACGTCTCCCACATTGGCAGGCAGGTTCTTTACCACTAATGCCACCTGAGAAGCCCATCATAACACCAGTGGTTTTTAATCCTGACTCCATATGAAAGTCATCAAAGAATTCTTAACACTGATGCCTTGGCACTAACCTCAAGAGATTCTGGCCATCCAGTATAGCAAGGGAGCCTGAACTGAAAGCTGATACCTTTTTAAAGATCCCCAAGTGATGATACAGTGAGAATCACTGATATAGGCGAGATTCTTAGGACTTTTACCTAATACCTGGAATGTTCAGATTGACTAATTACAGAGACAGAAAAAAAAAAACCCAGTATAAGAAAATGCATGGTCAGTTATCCACTTGTACTTTAGGCATGATAGATATCATGGACATTCTGGCAAGGGAAAAATTAATAGCAAAAATAGAAAAAGTTGGATTAGATTGTTGTTGATTATATGCTGATTAAATGAGAAAGGTTGCCTTTCGCGGGGGTGGTGAATAAATGCATGGTCTGGGCCTTTTGTCCTACTGAGTTCTTGGAATGTTATACTGTGCTTCTCAGCTATCACTCAGAGCGCGTAAACAGTCTTCTGTTATAAATCTCCTATAAATATAAATATAAAACAAGATTCTTTTATAAATCTCCTCGAAGAGGTAGGATTATAGCAGACACCAAAAATAATGAGTTGGACAACAGAGAACAGTGTGGCAATAGCTCCCGAGTCCTGGACCTTTGCAGGGAAATAAAGAGGGTGGATTTCATCTTACGCTAGGAGCAAACGTATGCAAGATGTCCCCAGGAGTCTGTGAAGGCAACTTCAGAAAGAGAAATGAGGAAGTCTATTATTACCTTGTAGTAACATAGCTGAAAGCCTTGTAGTAAGTAGTTAGATAAATTAGACTTTCAGTCAGCTCACATTAAGGCCCTTCCAGAATGGCATTTGCTTTAATTGATAGTGTGTCTGGCCTCCCATAGAAATGTCAGAGGTAGGACAGAGTAATTAGATTAACACAGAGGGCATTTATTTGGTGTCACATCATATGGTCCCAATATTAGCTCTTTATCTACACAAGATGACCAGATGTTAAATACCAGGGACTAAATAAGTAATCTTAATTACTTATAACTGAAGAATATAGTAGAATTGAGGAAAAGCTTTCTTCTAGTATTTTTAACCAGAGATTAAAAGTATGAGAGTCAAAGAAGTTCTACTCAAATCTAATATTTTGTAAACATAAGTAATAGTACACAGTTTAACTTGCTTCAAAATTTGATACTGTCTCAAGGTCAGAAGATTTCTTTAAAGTCAAGAATGAAGGAATTCACATGCTGTACTGTTTTCCCATGAAAAACAAATATTCTATTTTATTCCTGCATGGAGGGATGAATAAGCAGACTATGCATCTAAGCAGTGGTGGACCCAAAGTGCACTGGGTCAAGACACCTGTTCTATATTTGATATTGAGGAAGATTTGAACAATGATGAAGAAGGAGGAAAAGAGACGGCTCTGAAGAGGGTTCCTTGGCACTTTCAAAAGTGACTTTAGTGTAACCACTGGGCCCCACATCCTAGAACCTTGAGGCCATCAACCATGATAGCAGGCAGAGGAAAATCACACATCTTCATTTTTCCATAGAGAATCCAGGATATTAATTTAGCCAATAGTTTCAACAATTCAACTTATCAAGAACAGCTGACAAAAAACCAAGAGATTATCTTATTTAATATTTTTCTTGTTTTCCTACTTCTTTCTTTTAAAGCGACCAGTGAGAATATTCACAGGTAGACTGAAGGAGATGGAGGAGGGAGAGAATGATGACAATGCCCCTGACTGATCATCTTCTACATAACTGAAAATTAATTAAGTGCATCATATTGAAATAGAAAAATATTCAGTTAGGAGCCAGGAGACTTAGATTCTAATTGGATTTTTTTAGTCAATAGCAGCAGTTAAAACAACAATAATTACAATTACAAATGACTGAGCTTGTGTTATGTCAGGCTCTGTTCTATGCACTGTACATAAATTGGTATTTCAGTACATGAATGACACTCATTTAAAGTCAATATTGTTACAGCCATTCAACAGATGTGGAGAGTAAGGCTTAAACTTGCTTGAGGTTTCGCAATAGAAAATTGGACCTCAGTTTTCTTGTCTGAGAAAAGAGGGGATTTGGGGGGAGGGTTGTTTTTTCATTTAAAGACATGCTTGCTTATCCTCTACTTAGGCAAGTGTTCTGTGGAGTTCCCTAGCTGTGATTGAACAAGCTAGCCATGGCCCTGTCTGCAGAGCGCCCTCTACTGGGCTGAAACATCTTCGGGGACCTCCCAGCTCTGTAATCAGCATTTCTGCTCCGGATTTCTATCCAGTGGTTGAAGTGTATGTTTATTGACTCAGGCTAATCTTTTCTCACATGTCCCTGTGTGTCTGCAGGTGGTGGGCAGGGGAGTGGGAAGCATGTTCCGCGACATGTGGGCCCCACGGAGAGAAGACGCGAACAGTGCTGTGCATCCAGACCATGGGCTCAGATGAGCAGGCTCTCCCCGCTCAAGACTGCCAGCATCTGCTAAAGCCCAAGACCCTCGTGTCCTGCAACAGAGACATCCTGTGTCCATCAGACTGGACAGTGGGCAACTGGAGTGAGGTGAGCCCAGGGGCTAAAAGGGACACCGGGGTTATTCATCCTTCATCAGCCCTCTCACCCATCCTCCTCTTCTAAAATTTTTTCTCAGCCCCACTTCTCTTAGAGACCAGATTCGGGGCAGCAAAACTAATTTCAGACTCTACCTCCTGATGAGGCCCAGAGGATATTACCTGGCTTGGGTAGGAATAACCCAAGAACTGTTCAGGCTAATTGAGGATGAACTCTCATCATGGATGTTTTAACTGGGAATACAGAGATTTAAGATGAAATTCACTTTTTTGGTGCAAGGCAGTGTTTCTCTTTTCTTTTTTTCATTGAACTACCCTGGTGGCTCAGACAGTAAAGAATCTGTGTGCAATGAAGACCTGGGTTCGATCCCTGGGTCAGAAAGATCTGCTGGAGAAGGAAATGGCTCCTTAAGAGCCTCCTTTTTAGAGGCCCTTTCCTAACTGTCCTCCTCCCTCATGACTTTATTTTTTTTTTTTTTTTTTAAATGTGGACCATTTTTTTCAGCCTTTATTGAATTTGTTACAATAATGCTTCTGTTTTATGCTTTGGTTTTTTTTTTTTGGCCAAGAGGCATGTGGGATCTTAGCTCCCTGACCAGGGACCGAACCTGCACCCCCTGCACTGGAAGGTGAAGTCTTAACCTCTGGACCGCCAGGGAGGTCCCTCATGACTTTATTTTTAAGGAGGGAAGTGGTTTTTTTTTAATTGCATTGAGATATAATTCACATACCATAAAATTCACCCACTGAAAGTGTACAAACAAATGCTGCTGCTGTGGCTAAGTCACTTCAGTCGTGTCTAACTCTATGCGACCCCATAGACGGCAGCCCACCAGGCTCCCCCATCCCTGGGATTATCCAGACAAGAACACTGGAGTAGGTTGCCATTTCCTTCTCCAGTGCATGAAAGTGAAAAGTGAAAGTGAAGTCACTCAGTCGTGTCTGACTCTTAGCAACCCCAAGGACTGCAGCCTACCAGGCTCCTCTGTCCATGGGATTTTCAAGGCAAGATTACTGGAGTGGGGTGCCATTGCCTTCTCTGGTACAGGCAAATGACCTTTAGTATATTTGCAGAGTTATACAGTCATCCCCACAATAATTTAAGAATGTTTTCATCAACTCCTAAATAAACCCTGCATGCATTAATCATCATCCCAGCTCCGTACCTTCATTCCCCAGCCCTCAGTTCAGTTCAGTTCAGTCGCTCAGTCGTGTCCAACTCTTTGCAACCCCATGAATCACAGCACGCCAGGCCTCCCTGTCCATCACCAACTCCCGGAGTTTACTCAAACTCATGCCCATCGAGTCGGTGATGCCATCCAGCCATCTCATCCTCTGTCGCTCCCTTCTCCTCCTGCCCCCAATCCCTCCCAGCATCAGGGTCTTTTCCAATGAGTCAACTCTTTGCATGAGGCGGCCAAAGTATTGGAGTTTCAGCTTCAGCATCAGTCCTTCCAATGAATACCCAGGACTTATCTCCTTCAGGATGGACTGGCTGGATCTCCTTGTAGTCCAAGGGACTCTCGAGAGTCTTCTCCAACACCACAGTTCAAAAGCATCAACTTTTCGACACTCAGCTTTCTTCACAGTCCAACCCTCACATCCATACATGACCACTGGAAAAACCATAGCCTTGACCAGACGGACCTTTGTTGGCAAAGTAATGTCTCTGCTTTTTAATATGCTGTCTAGGTTGGTCATAACTTTTCTTCCAAGGAGTAAGCATATTTTAATTTCTTGGCTGCAATCACCATCTGCAGTCATTTTGGAGCCCAAAAAATAAAGTCTGACACTGTTTCCAGTGTCTCCCCATCTATTTCCCATGAGGTGATGGGACCAGATGCCATGATCTTAGCTTTCTGAATGTTAAGCTTTAAGCCAACTTTTTCACTCTCCTCTTTCACTTTCATCAAGAGGCTTTTTAGTTCCTCTTCACTTTCTGCCATAAGGGTGGTGTCATCTGCATATCTGAGGTTATAGATATTTCTCCCAGCAATCTCCCCAGCCCTAGACAATCATTAATCCACTTTGTATTTCCAGAGATCTACCTTTCTGAACATTTCATATGAAAGAATTATATAATATGTGATCTTAGGACAGATATACCATATATTTATTTATGTACTCTGTATATATCTGTGCTTTAGACATAAAGAGCGTGAGATTTTTTTTTACTCACTCCACCCCAGAACCAGTCTTCATTGCCCCCACTGAGAATGAATGATACTATGTGATACTTAGTTTCTATGCAGAATTTCCTGACCAGCTGCAGATATCAAAACTGTTCATTTGTTGATAATATATGATTCTAAAAAAAAAAGAATTCAAAATTTTGTATAAGCAAAGGTACCATCTCTGAAGATAACTATTTGAAAGCAGAAAACACTCATTTGAATACAACCATTTTGATAACTGTATTTCCAAAACTATTTAATTAGCTCATAGTCACAGTTTAGGTTTATTTAGCTTCTGCATGCATGTGTGCAAAGTCACTTCAGTCATGTCCAACTCTGCGACACTATGGACTATAGCCTGCCAGGCTCCTCTATCAATATGATTCTCCAAGCAAGACTACTGAAGTGGGTTGCCATGCCCTCCTCCAGGAAATCTTCCCATTCCAGGGATTGAACCTGCATCTCTTATGTCTCCTGTACCACTTTAGCATTTGCACCCCCTGGGAGGCCCTTATTTAGCTTCTAATTCTGTATATAATACTCTCAGGAGCAGCTGGGTGGAAATTAAAAAATATATTATTCCTTTATTGTAATAACTGCTAATCAAAAGGGAGGGCTAGGACCCCCCAAAAAAGAAAGACAAAGGTGTACATGCAAAGAAAACATCTACAACCTAATACAGGCGTGTTGCTGATATTGCACTGATTCATGTGAACACATCAATAACAGGCCAGGGTATTCCCCTGCTGTTCCTGGGAAGGTATAATCACAGCCTGTGGCTGGCCTGACCTATTAGTCCACTGCCAACCTCGATTGCTGTAAATTACAGTGTTGTCAAAATAAGGCTGAATGGGGTATTGTGACTGGTCCGTTAAAACTGTTTACCCAAAGTGCGTTGGCTGCATCCAAAGCAGTTAATAATTCTTGTCATGTAGAATTTACTAATTGCCAGAATCTTCATGCTTTTTCAAAGGACCACAATTACATATTTGGCTGAGGAGTCCTTTTCATCATTGTGTTTCTGTTTCTGGGGAGCAAAACGATGTGCCTCACTGGACAACAAGGGACTGAAATGTTGGCACAAAGTGATGAGTGCTCGGGTCTGTTGTTCTGAACAGAGGGCACTGCGGAGTGTAGTGATGGCAGATGTGGAATCCAGTGTCCAGTTCCCCTGAGAAGCTGAGCTGCTGCCTTCATTTAGAGATGTTGGGAGCGGCGCTTTTAGTTAAATCACCATCAGAATATTCATTGAGTGGATCTTCCTTTTTTTCCCCTCTGCTGTCTTGCTAATGTCTGTACACACTCGCCCTCTAATGAGCTTTGCTGAAGCATGAATGTCTTTGACATTCTATACTGGGAAATGTTTTAAGAGATGATACAGTGTTCAAAAAAGAAGTCAGCCAATAAACTTAGAAATGATAAAATCAAGAAAGCAGTAATTTTTCCTACAATTGCACCCAACTGATTAAGAAAAATATGTACTTACTTTTCAAATAAAGGGCCATAAAATGCGGGGGGGGGGGGTTATATAGTGACTCCTGCTACACGTAGTATTTATGGTCGGATTTCGTCTTGAGATCAACTGTGATGCTTTTAGAAGCCCATAGAAAGGTCCGCCATGGAATGACCAAGGTAAGAAGAAGAAGAGGCAAATCCATGAGATGCCCTTCCTGTCAAGAGACCAATGAGGGGAGGGTGGGCTTATCTGTGCCAGGCTGGCCCACTCCTCCCTGACCCAGAAGATTTCAGAAGGAGGAGGTCTCTCCCTTCCCAGGGAGAGTCAGTGGCTGCCCCCAAAGACAGCTTTCCTGCTCCCTGTGACCAGCCCCTTCCCCTCTAAGTTCATATTCTAGACACCAGACTCCCACCCCCAATCTCAGGAATCAAGAATCTTATTCTGGTTTTTCCCAGCCTACTTTCTGGGCTTGGAGGGTCCAGAAGAGGGGCTCTATTGTAAATGAAGATAAGTATCAAAGTTTCTGTGGCTCCCACTAGATACCCCACTTCAGTGACATGCCTTTTGAGAGGTGGCCAGTCTAGTGGTGAAGAGCATGCACCTCCCTCTACCAGGTCCAAATCCTGGCTTTGCCACTTAACAGATGTATGAATTTACTCCCCCTGTGGTTACTTTTATCTTCCTGTGACTTATTTCCTCCGTCTCTAAAGTGAGGATAACAGTAGTGCTTAGACTCTAGGGAAGTTATGAGGATGAAATGAGCTAATATTCCTAAAATTCTCATAAGAAGAATACCTGGCACATAATAAGCTCTATACCTATAATCATTTTTTGGTAAAGTGAATAGATGGAATTAATAAGAATGTCATCCATCTTTTGTTGGCTGCTTTCCACTCTATTTAAATATCTCACTTAATTCTTGAACTCTATGAGTTTGATTTTAGTTCTTTAATTCCCATATTTCTCCCAGCAGTTAGATTAATAGATTTCCTGGGATAGTAATTTTCCTAGGTTTTCCAGCCTTGGCAAGCTCTAACTGAGCTAGTGTTAAGCCTCTCTCAACCTTTGCTCATTTAGAAAGACAGGATTATCATAAAGTTTGATAATAATCCATGTGAGCCCTTCACATAGTGCCTAACAAATAGTTAAGTGAAAATGAAAGTGGCTCAACTGTGTCTGACTCTTTGCGACTCCATGGACTGCACTGTCCATGGAATTCTCCAGGCCAGAATACTGGAGTAGTTAGCCTTTCCCTTCTCCAGGGGATCATCCCAACCCAGGGATCGAACCCAGGTCTCCTGCACTGCAGGAGGATTCTTTCCCAGCTGAGCCACCAGGGAAGCCCAAGAATACTGGAGCCTTCACTAAATGGGAACTTTATTATCAGGCAAGAAGACAAGGGTCTGTTTTCCATATTACTCTTACTTTTCAAGCCTTGTCCAGTCAGTGGTGCCCAAGTTCCCTGACAGAATTGATCTGTGGTCCTTGCATTTTCTTTAAAAAAAAATTTATTGGAGTATAGTTGATTTACAATGTTGTGCCCGTGTCTACTGTATGGCAAAGTGAATCAGTTGTACATGGACATATATCAACTCTTCATAAGATTCTTTTTGCAAATAGGCCATTATAGAGTACTGAGGAGAGTTCTCAGTGCTATAGAAACCCACTCCAGTGTTCGTGTCTGGAAAAGCCCATGGACAGAGGAGCTTGGTGGGCTACAATCCCTAGGTCTCACAGAGTCAGACACGACTAAGCGTGCACACACACACACACAGCAGTGTTTATACATCAATCCCAGTCTCCCAATTTACCCCTCTCAACCCTTGCCCCTGGCAACCATGTTTGTTTTCTACATCTGTGACTCTATTTCTGTTTTGTAAGTTTATTCGTACCCAGTTTTTAAGATGCCATATATAAGCAGTATATAATATTTGTCTTTCTCTGACTTACTTCACTCAGTATGACAATCTCTACATCCATCCACGTTGCTGCAAATGGCATTCTCTCATTCTTTTTTATGATATTCCACTATATGTGTGTACCCTAACTTCTTTTCCCATTCCTCTGTTACTGAACATGTCCTGGCTACTGTAAACAGTGCTACGGTGAACACTGGGGTGCATATATCTTTTTGAATTACAGCTTTCTCTGGGTATATGCCAAGGAATAGGGTTTGTTGGGTCATATAGTTCTTATATCAAAAAAACAATCCAGTTTTTAAAAGTGGGCAGAAGATCTAAATAGACACTTCTCGAAAGAAAACATATAGATATGAAAAAAATGCTCAACATCACTAATTATTAGAGAATTGCAAATCAAAACTACAATAACGTGTCACCTCACACAGGTCAGAATAGCCACCATCAAAAAGTCTACAAATAATAAATGCTGGGGAGAATGTGGAGAAAAGGGAATCCTTCTACATTGTAGGGGGAACGTGTATTGGCCCCTGCATCTTCATCTAATTCCCTCTCTGAGCTCAGAGTCCTTTTATGCAGGGGCACGTGGCTTAGCGACTGCAACGTTTTCATGGACCCACAAAAGTGTTTAAAATCTGAAAAGTAAAACTACTGTGTTGCTCCAATAAAGCAAAGGACACTGAAAAATCAGAAATCAATATTTAATTACATATTAAAAATAAGGATTATCAAGCATATAGTATGTATATTAGACACCTTTGTAGGTATTACCAGGCTTACCAGGTGACTCAATGGTAAAGAATCCAACTGTCAATACAGGAGACCCAAGAGACGTGGGTTTGATCCCTGGGTCAGGAAGATCCCCTAGAGGAGGAAATGGCCACCCATTCCGGTATTCTTGCCTGGAAAATCCCTGGACAGAGGAGCCTGGTGAGCTACAGCCCACAGGGTTGTAAAGAGTCAAACACGACTGAGCACACAATGGCCTTATTAGCCCCATTTCACTGGTAAAGAAAGAGAAGCATAGAGATATTTAGAAACTTGTCCAAAGTCACACAGCCTTTAAACAATGGAGCCAGGATTTGACTGCTGGCAACAGAGCTTTTACTCTGAACTCTGGCGTAAAGCCTCTCAAACATCTGCAAAATGTAACAACATGACAGCTCTCAGTGTTCATAAAAAATGTATTCTGTTTAGGAAACAATTTGTAGACTGGCTTTTCTCACTTTGCTGGAATTCCAGACTATGTGTAATGATCACAGAGAAATCAGAACCACTCATAAATTAAATGAGTGGTCCTCACCAAATATTTTCAAAAGCAAAAGAATGAAAAGCTTTTCAAATTGTTTTTACAGAAGAAGATTATATGTCACTTGAGACGAGAGATGGTTTTTAATATATTGGATGGGCCTTAGGGTAGAGCCTCAACAGCAGACATGCTCAGGGTCTGCAGAGATCTTTAATCTACTCTCTTTGTGCCTGACCAAAGCACACAAACAAACAAATGAATACAACAGTTAATTAGCCCAGCTCCTGAGAGTTTATTAAGTGCAAAGCTGTTCACATGGGTTTTGGCTTCCACGTGTGACCGGGTAGACTAAATGTTTCATGATCAAGCTCTCTTGGCTCTTCAAACAGAAAGCACTGCAGCAAATGCCCATGGTGTATCTGTTGCTAAATGAAAACAGGCACACACAACTCAGGTGAAGAGCCACAAGAGTTCCTGAAAACTGCAGGGAGACAGCCCGGAAGGTGAGAAGACATGGCTGAGTCAATTACTCTCAGTATTCCCCAGTTTCATTCAAGGTCCCGGACAGTCATGTGAGGCTGGACACCTGATGCTTCAGCCTTGACTGCCTGCTCTTTTGGCGTGTCACCTCTGCGAGTGCCAGCATCTCAGTTCTTCCCAGATGCCAGCAGCCCATGCTCCGCCAGGTTTCCTGAAGAACACACGCGAGCACCCTTGTCTGAAACAGCTACTCGAAGAAAACCAGTTGGGGGGTCATACTGATTCTCCTCCGAGCTGTATATTTGCTTGCTAGGACTGCCTTAACAAAGTACAAACTGGGCACCTTAAATAATAGAAATGTACTGTCTCACCAATTTTGTAACATTGACTGAAAAAATGCAAAGCCTCAAAGTCAAGAGTTATGTTTTATTTGGTGGACAGAAGGGAGGCATCAAGCCTGAGATGCCACCTCTCAGATAGCTCTGAGGGACTGTACCAAAGAGGAAAGGGAGGAGCCAGAATATAGAGGTTTCTCAGGTGGCACCAGTGGTAAAGAACCCGCCTGCCAGCACAGGAGACATAAGAGATGCAGATTCAATCCCTGGGTGGGGAAGATGCCCTGGAGGAGGGCACAGCAACCCACTCCAGTATTCTTGCCTGGAAAATCTCATGGACAGAGGAGCCTGGTGAACTACCGTCCATAGGGTCGCAAAGAGTTAGACATGACTGCAGTGACTTAGCGTGCATAGTTGACTTCCATTGTTGCACAAATCAGAAAAGAGTCACAGGTGTAAAAATCAAACTTGTGGTCATTAAGGGGGAAAGGCAGGGGACGGATAAATTGGAAGCTTGGGATTGACACTGAGGTTTTTGCAACAAAGACTAGGTAGTTGGAACTCAGCAGATCCCAGCGAGATATGAACTCACGACCCCTGGTTTACAAGACCAGTATTCTAACCCCTGAACTATAGGGCCTCATATCTAAAGATTAGCATTAATTAAAGAAAACCAGATGTCTCAAGTTAATGAATTTAGTACTTTTCTATGTATGAGAAGATGCAAGAGTCTGGGCTCTCTGAAATCATGCCTCTGATGTACACTTTAGCTATCTGGGTCAGGGCCCTGCTCTTCCCCTTCTTGAGTCCCCTCAGGGCTGGCTGGGTTTGACAACTGCAGCATCCTTTATTTACTGCCATGATGGGCAGCATTTTTCATTCACAATAACTGGAAGTCTAAGAGTAAGGTGTCCGCAGAGTTGATTCCTCCTGAGGATTCCCAGGTGGCACTAGTGGTAAAAAACAAAAACAAAAACAAAACCTGCCTGACAATGCAGGAGACATAAGAGATGTGTGTTCGATCCCTGGGTCAGGAAGATCCCCTGGAGCAGGGCACAGCAACCCACTCCAGTGTTTTTGCCTGGAAAGTCCCATGGACAGAGGGGTGTGAGAGAGAAATGTTTCCATGCTTCTCTCCTGACCTCTGATGCTTTGCTCACAATCTTTGGTGTCTCTTGGCTGATAGATGCATCACCATCACCTCTGCTTTCATCTCCATGTGGTGCCGTCTCTCTATGTGCGTCTCTGCATCCCGATTTACCCTTTTCGTGAGGACAATGGTCATACTGGATTAGGGTCCACCCCAGTGACCTCGTTTTACCTCGACTTCCTCTGTAAAGACAGCATCTCCAGATAAGACCACATTCTGAGGCACAAGAGAAGCGGGGGACCAGGAGTTAAGGCTCTATCTTTTTTGGAGGGGACACAGTTCAACCTGTAATAGGTCACTTACTTTCAAAATGATTTTAGTATGAGATTGGAAGGACTAATGGTGAAGCTGAAGCTCCAATACTTTGGCCACCTGATGGGAACAGCTGACTCACTGGAAAAGGATGCTGGGAAAGAATGAGGGCAGGAGAAGAGGATGACAGAGGATGAGACGGTTGGATAACATCACCGACTCAATGGGCATGAGTTTGAACAAAGTCCAGGAGATAGTGAAGGACAGGGAAGCCTGGCGTGCTGCAGTGCTTGGGGTCGCAGAGTCAGACATGATTGAGCAACTGAACAACAACAACCAATCATTCATTTATCACTTCCTGAGACTATGTATTGGCTGTTTCCCTACTCATCCCTTTAACCCAACCTCTCTGATAAACCCCAGCTGTGTTTTTGAATAAACTCTCTTTTAGCATGACAGCTCTGAGCCAATTGCAAGCCCCCTCCCCCACAGCATCCCTCGGGCAGAGGGAGTTGGGAGTTGACTAATTTAGCAGCAGACTTCTTTCTCAGCAGGCTCCCCCCAGAGGCCTTAATCTCAGAGTGATGGCAAGTGAGGGCAAGATAACTCCCAGGGAGGACATTCACAGATTGACAAACTGTTTGCCTGGTACAGAGTTCAAAATTATAAGGCAAGAAGGGCGTAAGGTAATCATCTCAGAAACTGGTTTTGAGGATCCTGAAACTAGCAATTGAGATGAGCTCTAAGTGTGGCACTGTGTCCTGCATTTATCTCATCTGAAGGGCTTGACAGCTCCTAAGGAGATAAACACAGTTGGAAGATATACTAGGAAATGCGTGGGCTGAATACAAAACAGTACCACTTGTTCTGCTGCGACTAGGAGAAAAACCACCTGAGTTTTTAGGCTCTGTATACACAGTAGACAGTTCACACTGACTGCCTCACTGGACATAATGTGCCCCAGTGCGAAGGAATGGTGAGCATCGATTATTTGAAAGATGCCATGTCTACTGGGTGAGGACAGTGGATGGGTTTGAATAGTAGGTCAAGAAACATGTAAACTCCCCAGACGAGGTATCTGGTCATGAAGTTTTTGAGTTGCCAGTTGGGAATGGGGCCCATAGTTACAGATCACCTGCTTTTTCAAGAGAAGCTAAAAAACCTGGAGTTTTAATATGGAATCTTCTCACTTTAAAATGTTGCCTGCTAATTCTATATTTGTCTTTTGTTATTTGCTTGTTTCTTTTGAGGTTGAGCAGACCAAAGAATACATGCCCATGGGCCATAGGTACCTCTTAGGCTGCGACTTTGGTGTTTCTGTTCTAGAATAATCTTCTGTTTTGAAAGACCAAAACCTAATGTGTTTTAATTAAACTATCTAGATAGCAATTATTTACTCCTGCTTTATTCTTTTAGGCTGAACAAATTCATAGTGAATACAATTATTTAATACTTATAATTTGTAAATTAGAAATAAAAACATATCTATTGGCCCTAGGAAACCCAAATTCAAAAAAAAAAAAAAAAATCCAGCAATAAACTAATGGGAATATGCGTCTCCGTGGTATCTTCTAGACTTGTGCCTGCAACCACTTTATTTACACAGATGCTCACTTCACAGCATCCTGCAAGATAGGTCTGTGTGTCACTCTGTGCTTCAGAGGGATAGTAGAAATTGGGGACCCCCATGCCCTTTGTTATTATTACTATTATTACTATCAGCATCGTTATTATAACAGTGATAATAATGCCTTCCAATTCCCAGTTGTCTCCTATATATTATGCACTATGTTAAGATTGCCGTCTTGTATAATATATCGTCAGTCTTGAAAGGTTATTATTACTTTCAGTTTCTAGATGAGGAAGCTGAACTTAGTCCCTACATCATGCCTAGAGTTTATAATGGCATATCAGGTGCTATTTCTTACAGGTTTTATAACTTTTTAATTTCATAGTTCATCATGGGGTGGAGGGCACACATGCATATCCTTCTGGATTTTTAAAAATGCTTGTAAAGTTGTAGAGTAAATTCTGTGGGTTTTAGAGATGTTGCAAATCAAAATAAACCAAAAAAGGTTACAACCAGAGAAGAAAAAAAATCAGAGTTTCCTACTTTTAGCTATGTCTACTCTGACATTTCTTGGAAAGAAAACGCAAGGCAGGGTACACCTGCTTGGTATTAGGGTTATCCAGGTCCTGATTTATGAATCAGTTCTCAAATTGGAACCCGTCTGAGGCAGCCAGCATGGAAATATGTTCAGGCATACCTAGAGTATTATTTACTTAGACTGATACAGTTTTACAAAGTGGAGATTTGAAAACACTAGGAGTTCAGATCAGTGGAGAAGTGACTCAGGATGACTAAAATGAATGCAGCATAAAGTCTCTTCATACACAAGAAAAGCAGAAACATTGTAGCAAGCCAGAAAAATAAAAACCCACAGGCTGCACTTTCCAGGCTTTAAAGTGAAGTGAGTCACAGAAGATGCTACAAGAGACCATTTCCTCACTGCAGGGTTTTAAGAGCTTTATTGGTGGTCTCCATGTAGTTGGAAATAAGTGTGCATTTATTGGTCTATGAAGCACTGTTCCCCCAAGCGTGAAAGTGTTAGTTGCTCAGTCATGTCCAACTCTTGCAACTCCATGCACTGTAGCCCACCAGGCTCCAATGTCCATGGAATTTCCCAGGCAAGAATACTGGAGTGGGTTGCCATTCCCTTCTCCAGAGGATCTTCCTGACTCAGGGATCAAACCCAGGGTTCCTGCATTATAGGCAGATTCTTTACCGTCTGAACCACCAGGGAAGTCCAAAGATTAATACTGTTACATCAAAACAAACTTGGAAGTTCAGTCTTCGAGCTGGTTGTTTAGGTGTTTGCTGACATCTTATCTCACAGCTTCAGTTGTGTCTGACTCTGTGCAACCCCGTGGACTGTAGCCCCCCAGGCTCTCTGTCCATGGGATTTTACAGGCATGGATACTGGAGTGGGTTGCCATGCCCTCCTCCACGGGATCTTCCCAACCCAGGGATGGAACCCACATCTCTTATGTCTCCTGGATTGGCAGGTGGGTCCTTTACCACTAGCGTCACCTGGGAAGCACTACAGCTTTATTGGTTGACCCAACTCTGCAGTTGAACATTCCCTGAGCAACACAGTCTTCTGTACTCACATGCATCTCCTACTTTTCAAAGATGCTGATTTTAACAGATATCAGTGAGTGATTATGCTGGATTGCAACAAAATTAAGGAGAAATTTATTTTCTAATACAGAGGAACTTGAAAGTAGGATTTGAGAAGGCAAGAAACTCAAAGTGAAAAATGCATAAGCTCCCGGGGAGAAGAATATCCCCATTCCTGATTATTTTCCAGGTAGAATAGTCACTTAATAAATATGTAGTAAGTGATCATTGTATTCCAAGAAGTATCCCGGAGTTCACTTATGAATAAAAGCCTTTGGGTAACTTTTCAAAAATCAAAAGTTTGATCAAGTCAATAAGTGAATTCAGTAGACAAATTGCTTGTCCACCATGCTGTGCTAGGGTTTGTTTTTTTTTTTTGGTGGATCGGGAGAGGCATGGAATTAATCCAATTTTTACTCTGCCACTGACTTGTAACCTTTCAAGCGGGTTCCTGAGTGTCAGCTTCCTCTCTTGTAAGAGATAGAATAATAATTCCAGTCTTGTAAATCTCACAGTTGTATAGGTCTCACAGGGCTGATATTCACAGGGTATCACACAGAATAATGACTGTGAAGCCCTTTGAAATCCAGGAAATTTATTTTCTAATACAGAGGAACTTGAAAGTAGGATTTGGTCTATGAAGCATTGTTCCCCCAAGCGTGAAAGTGTTAGTTGCTCAGTCATGTCCAACTCTTGCGACTCCATGAACTGTAGCCCACCAGGCTCCAATGTCCATGGAATTTCCCAGGCAAGAATACCAGAGTAGGTTGCCATTCCCTTCTCCAGAGGAGAACATTATGTAGTCCCCATCTTCAGCAAACCTATGTTAGGGTCAGAGAGGTAAGACAGACAAATGCGAACCAGCCAACACAAACTCCTGGACAGTCCAAGTTCAAGAACCAACTATTGGGTAGATACTTTAACCTATCATTGGGAAAGAAAGCTAAAAATGGAGCAGTTGGGTAAAAATGTGATTTAAAAAAATATATCAAGAAACCTAGTGTTATGTATTGATCACAACTATGTACTATGTATGGTTTGGGCTTCCCAGGTGGTGCTAGTGGTAAAGAACCCACCTGCCAATGCAGGAGATGTAAGAGATGCACATTCTATCCCTGGGTCGGAAAAATCCCCTGGAGGAGGACATGGCAACCCACTCCAGTATTCTTGCCTGGAGAACCCCATGGACAGAGGAGCCTGGTGACTTATGGTCCATAGGGTTGCAAAGAGATCTTTACCATGAATCCTGAGGAGTGACTGTCCTGTTAGGATTCCTTCAAAGGCAGTCTAGCCATCTGTGCTTTGCATGCCCTGGGAGGACCACTAGAGAGAGGCACCTGCCACAACATCCATGTATATATCGACACCATGCTCCAGGGCTCCCCTAACTCTTTGGACAGGGTATCTCCCCACCTTTGATTAACTTCCCACCTTTAAATTTCATAAAAGGTCCTGGAGCTATATACGTGTTATGCATACACTGACTGTCTAGCTTTTAATCTGAGTCCATCTGACAACAAGCAAGAAAATGGAGCTTAGGATACCTGAGTGAGGCTGTGTGACTTATATGAATATAAAGGGACAGGCTCATTATCATTAAATTAATAGATCCCAGAAAATACATAAAACACTTTATTAGCACTGAAACCTTAGGGAAGATAATATTTCTATCTCTCCTGAAAAATCAGGCGATTGTTTAAATCATTGCCCTCTGTGGATCCACCATCCAATAGTCCTGGCCCAGAGAGACTTCAGTTTCACCACGTCATGGTTTTGCATTTTCAGTTTGTGAAGGGTAGATTGTTAGTCCTGAGCCCCAGCTGGTCTCCCCAAAATACATATTTCTATGGGAAACTAAAATTGCAGAGAAGTCAAATACAAAGGTAGGAAATTATTTTAGCTGCACAGTGCAGTCTCTACTGGGCCTGTCCTGATTTGCTGTAAATTGTAGCCTGAGAAGCAACGCGTCTTTCCCACTCGACTGACAGCCATCTCTCTTTTCCAGTGCTCTGTTTCCTGTGGTGGTGGAGTACGGATTCGCAGTGTCATGTGTGCCAAGAACCACGATGAGCCCTGCGACATGACGAGGAAACCCAACAGCAGAGCTCTCTGTGGCCTCCAGCAGTGCCCATCCAGCCGGAGAATTCTGAAGCCCAACAGAGGCACAATTTTCAGTGGGAAAAAGCTACCAACACATGACCCCTTCAAGCCTGTCCCTCCAACTACACCCAGTCCCAGGGTGCTGACTACACCCAGTCCCGGGGTGCTGACTACACCCACAGTGCCTGGGCCTCTGAGCCCAAGCGCTCCGACAGTTAACAGCCCTGATCCTTCCACAGCCTCCAAAGGAGACCTGGATGGGAAGCAGGGGCGGAATAGTTCAATCCAAACTGAACTGGACACCCATAATGTCATTTCCACTGGAAGTACTTCCCAGCCCATCCTCACTTCTCGGTCTTTGAGCATCCAGCCAAATGAAGAGAATGTTTCCAATCCCGACACTGGTCCTACCTCCAAGGGAGACCTTATCATCACAACGACGAGTGGTTCTGACTTGTCAACTTCCAGCAATGCTGTGACTTGGCAGGTGACTTCGTTTTACAGTCCCTTGACCAAAGAGCCAGAAATGGAGATTCATAGTGGCTCAGGGGAAGACAGAGAACCATCTGAGAAAAAAAATGAGAACAACTCTGTGACATGGACCAAGATCAGAGTACCTGGAAATGATGCTCCAGGGGAAAGAAGTATAGAAATACCACTTGGAGCTCCACCAACCCCTTATCTTGTGGGGACATCTCTATGGCCACCCTTTAGCACAGTATCAGAAGGCCTGGTACCCAGCCAAAGGCCCATTACTGTCAAAAATGGAGCATCCAGAGCTGAAGGGATGGTCACTGAAAAGCCAGCTAATACTCCACTCCCTCTGGGAGCAGACCACCAGCCAGCATACTCCAAAGAGCCAGTAAACCATCGCCCCCCAGAACTTCCAAGCAACATGAACCTAACACAGAGTCCCGGACCAGTCCTGACCAAGGAAGATGCAACAAGTCTGATGGCTGAGGGATTTCTGCTGAATGCCTCAGATTACAAGCATCTCTCGATGGGACACAGCCCTGCCTACTGGATTGTTGGAAACTGGAGTGAGGTAAGAGTTCTGTTTCTTACCCAGGCCTGATTCTATATGGAATTAGCTAGGGGTGTTGCATTTCTGTGCAGATTTCCAAATGGACTTGAAAAAAAGTGAAGCAATCAGGTCCATGCCCTCACCTCCCTCTTCACCTAACTCCACATATGAAAAAAAAAAGTCCAGGTTAAGAGAACAATGTAGTGAGATAGAGTGAGAAGAACATAGAACTAAATTGGAGACCTGAGTCAGCCAGTTGTGTGACAGTGGAGAATTCAGTCTGCCTCTCTGAACCTGCTTTTGATCTCCAGAACCATGAAGCTAGTACAAATCACCTCTCCTCTCCAATGTCCCTTCCAGCTACAAACTGTAAGAATCCTATGAGGAAGGACCAAAGAATCCATAGGATTCAAAGAATCCTATGGGAGGACCTGAGTTCACATTTCATTCAGAAAGCCAATGTTGAGAATCTGATTTAAACCTATCAAGTAGTCACAATTGGAATGGAAATCTAAAACAAACTTCTTTAAAAGAATTCTATGCTTACTTTATTAACAATTCCTTTTTTTTTTTGACTCAGTGTTTGCTTGTATTAAAAAAATTCTCTTGAAAAAAACTCTTTTTGACTCATAGATAGAGTAAGAAGAAAATAAACATGATGACAAAACATTGGTTCCTGTTTTCAGGCTTCAGGAATTTGGCTAGATATTTGTTTCTCCATTTCTAAAACTAATTACATCCTTTGAAGCATCACAATCATTTCTCACCGATTTGTATTTTGAATGCACAGTATTTGAACTTGTTAAAAATAAATTGACAACTCAAAAGAGAACTTTGTGGCAAAATAATCACATGTTCAAATCATTCAGCAATTTTTATGACGATGCATGACTCATCTCCCTAGCTAAAAAGAAGTATTAGCAGCTAATGTAAAAATAAAAATACATTTAATTTATGAAGCATGTTAATTTCCAAACCACTTTCATATGTAGTCTCCTGTTTTCTCCTTTTCATAGTCCTGGGGAGCAGGTAAGCTCTCCATTTGTACCAATTCACAATTACAGAAACTAAGATTTTTAACAGTTAAGTGACTTGTCTATAGACATGTAAATTGGAAGATGAGCCTTCTAAATCTTTCCACTCTAATCTGCAGTCTCTCTAGTGAATTTTAGCAGCAGCTGACAAGTTCACTGTTTAAAATCTGTTGTATAAATCAGTCAGCACCGTTGGTCCCGAAATTGACTATACTGGCAAAAAATAGGTATATGCAACCTTTCAAATTTTTTTAATTTGTATTCAAACTATGTTTTCACATTGATCTATTTTGATTTCTAAAGTGAAATCATGTTCATTACATTTTCTGTCAATGGAGAGTCATCTTATTATCTCCATTTTCAAGTAAAGAATCCAGTTTCAGGAGGACAAAAAAGATTTCCAGGCTTAGAGTAATCCAATTTGTTCAGAAAAGGAGAGGAATGAATCTCATGATCCCTGACATTTTGGTCAGATTTCTTTCCGTTAGCAAAGTCTAAATGGGCTCTTAATGATGAGAAGTACGTTGACAGTGAATGCGTATGAAGTGTGTGCTATGCTTTATAGAATGACTTCATGCTATTTCACATGTAGTCACTCCCATAACCCTCAGTACAGCCCAAGGAGATTGGTAATGTAGCCCCCATTGTTGAGATGAGGAAGAGCTGAAAGGTGAAGTAGCTAGCCAGAATCACACACACATGGAAGGGATTTGAACCCAAGCAGACAAACTTCATAGCCTATGATCCATTGCTTTACAGTCAGAAGCATCACACTGTCTCTGCCTTCTGTTATATTTGTTTCTTCCTTTATCATATGATCCTTAAAAACAATGCCAGTTATGTGGTAACCCTGGATAGACAGATGAGAAAATCACATGGTTCATAAGAAGGTGCTTTCAAATAACATTGAGGGCTTGTGGTTATTCTTGAGTTTGCAGGAGCAAATGGTCACTGAAGTGGATTCAGCCAGCCTAGATATTTGAAATGAAAATGTACTGTGTAGGTTTATGAATGGTATCATTTCACATAGTACCCTCAAAAGGTATTTTTCCTTTCAAAAACATGGGTCACCCCTAAAGGACTTAAATAGGCTTACTGTCCTCTATCCAACAAAACAGTCTGGTCTAAATTCAACAACAAAGAGAACAAGATTTGGAAACTGAGGCTACCTGTTAATTTGTAGGATTTTGTTAATTAGTCAGTGGAGATGAAGTCTGAAAGCATCTTCCGTTAAAGACAGCGTGGGCCTTGAGAAAAATACAAGGAAGGACAAACAGAGGGTGAAAGACTAGTCGAAAGGCATGTATATGGTATCAATATCAGAATAAAGTATGAATGACATTGTACATAATGGCATATGTACAATATGTGTGTGTACTTAGAAGTCATGTGCAGACGCACAGTGAGAGGTAGGCTGTTGTTAACAAATAGAGCCAAACAAGTTATGGTTCACCAAAACAGAAGTTGATTTCTCGCTCACATAATAATACATGGTAATTCTATGTCTGCAATGGTAGCGGTAGAGAATGAGGCTCTGACCCATGTGCAGTTCTTTGAGACTCCAGTCTGACAATGGCTCTACCATCCTCCCGTCTTCAAATTAGCCCTGTGGTCACCATCCTAGTCACAGTTAGGAAGGAAAAGAGCACAGAGGCTCTCCCACAGGAGGTTTTATGGGCCAAACTTAGAAGGGGGCATTTATTACTTCTGCTCATGTTCCACTGTCTAGAACTCATTTGACCCAAGCCAAGTGCAAAATGGATAGAAAACATAATCTAGTTGAATGCTCAGGAGGATGAGGAAAAAGGACTGTAGTGAGGATCTAGCAGTCTCTGCCACTGAATGACATAGCCCACTGTGTGTTTTAGGTGGCCCATTCCGGAAGCAGTGAGGATAAGGGATATGACATGTTGGGAGGATACTGCAGTAGTCTAGATGAGGAATGAGAACTATGACAAGAATGCTTGGGATGAAGAGGGAAAGATAAATTCAGGAGATATGGGGAACTTAAAATCAGTAGGACTTTGTGAATAATTGGATGTGGAATGTGAGGAGAAGAGAGGTGTAGAGGAGTCTGTCATGACTATTCCATTGGAATCTTGGGTATCCAATGGGTGGTGCTCCCATAAACTGAGATATCATACAATGTACAGAAAGAGTGAGTTTCAACAGAGATAAAGAAAGGATGATGAGTCCAGTTATAGATTGAGTTTAGTTGGCAGGACCTTTGGGATATCCAAAGGATAACCAGCAGATGTTTGTGTGTATTTATCTGAGGTTCTTGAGAGTGGTGAAAACTGGAGATGGCATTTGGTGGCCATGACCAATAGGGAGAAGTTCAAACCTTGGAAGTGAGCGAGGTCATCCAAGTACAACCTGAAGGCTGCAAACTGGAGTGGCCCAAGGATGGGACTCTGGAAAACACTAACATTTTAAGAAGCTGGCTGGCAAAGAGATCCCATGTGAAAGACTAGTAAGGGACAGTCTACTAATTAAGACTTAAATCAAGAGGTGTAGTGCCATGGACATCAAGCAATGTGAGAATTAACAGTGAACCTAATGGATCTTACAATGAATAAGTCACTGGTGACTTTTGGGGAAACATTTATAGTATTGAAATGGAAGGAGACCCTAAAGTACAGCCCAAGGAGAGACCCTTTCAGATGAAACAGTCATCACATTAGGAGGGTTAATAAAGATGGACAGCTCTTCTCAGTCCACAGAATAATACATTACAAAAGTTTCATTAAAAAGTAGCTTTGGATGACCTAGAAATTAGTTTCCTTTCTCATCCTCTTATGTAAATGTGTTTTAATGCTTTTGTTCTGAGGATATTTAATATATGTTAATTGACAAATGTTAATTGATCTAGTGAGAAGTTACTATATTCAAATAAAGTAAACCTAAATAGAAGTACCTATCAGCTCCAATGACTGTTTAAGCCCAGAGGTTAATTGAAACATTCTGATTATAGGCAATCAAGATACAAAGAATTAATTCTATTTCCTGTCATCCTTTGACTTTGACAGAAATAAACTGTCTTACTGAGTACATCATAGCTCACCCAATATTTGGCAACCATGGTGGAGCCGTTGGGGACTATTAATTCTAGGCAGTTTGGCTGGAAAGGGGGAATTGGCCCAGACTGCAGAGGTTTTGAAAGCTACAAGGATATTACCAGCCTAGAAGTCCACATTTGGCAGGAGTCCCCTCCATGACTGGGCTTGGTGCCTGCTCCCTTTAAGCATCTTTTGAGTCAAAATGTTTCATACACAGAACTGTCTGAGAGGATCAGGATTCAGAATGAAGACTTTGGGTTGTGAGTTTCCCACTGTCCCCTGATTTTTTATTCTACCCATCTCTGAAGTTGTTTCTTTGGGATTGTCCCTCCCTAGAGTGGTCTCATTGGCCACTCAGTCACTACACCTTAGGAAGTCCAGGTTAACCACTGAGATCAGGCTTCCCTGTCCTACTAGAAAACCCTAACAGTTTTTGGGTCTGTGTCTGTCCTCTCATCGTGTCTGTCATCTCCTCTTTATTTCCTGTTTGTTGTTTAGTTGCTCAGTTGTGTGCAACTCTTTTGCAACCCCATGGACTGTAGCCCGCCAGGCTCCTCTCTTCATGGGACTCTCCAGGCAAGAATACTGGAGTGGAATGTTGATTGCAGCACTGTTTACAATAGCTAGGATATGGAAGCAACCTAGATGTCCATCATCAGATGAATGGATAAGGAAGCTATGGTACATATACACAATGGAATATTACTCAGCTATATAAAAAAAAAGACTGACTACATTTGAGTCAGTTCTAATAAGGTGGATGAAACTGGAGCCTATTATACAGAGTGAAGTAAGTCAGAAAGAGAAACACCAATACAGGATATTAACACATGTATATGGAATCTAGAAAGATGGTAATGATGACCCTATATGTAAGACAGCAAAAGAGACACAGATGTAAAGAACAGACTTTTGGACTTCGTGGGAAAAGGAGAGGGTGGGACGATATCAGAGAATAGCATTGAAACATGTATATTACCATATGTTAAATAAATGACCAGTGCAAGTTCAGTGCATGAAGCAGGGCACTCAAAGCTGGTGCTCTGGGACAACCCAGAGGGATGGGGTGGGGAGGGAGGTGGGAGGGGGTTCAGGATGGGGGGACACCTGCACACCCGTGGCTGACTCATGTCGATGTATGGTGAAAACCACCACAATACTGTAAACTTTAGTCTCCAATTAATTAATTAAAAAAAAAGAATACTGGAGTGGGTTGCCATTTCCTTCTCCAGGGCATCTTCCCAACCCAGGGATCTAACCCACGTCTCCTGCATTGCAGGCAGGTTCTTTACCACTGAGCCACTGGGGAGGCCTCAATGAACAGGAAATAAAAACATCGTGTCTGTCATCTCCTCTTTATTTCCTGCTCATTTAGGCCCAGTGGTTTCCAGTCTGCTGCTGGGTGGCATATAGAAAAAAGTAGGGATGCTTTGTTTATTACGGTGCTGGCGGAGAGGCTGATGCCAGCATTCAGGGTCTAGGAGCCAAAGATCATGAGGGTCCTGTGACATTTTGGGAAATCCAAAATGCCAGTAGCGCCACAATAGTCAAGAATGGTGGACACTCGGTTGCTACTCTTGTTAGGACCCTTGCCCTTGCTCTTGCCCTTGCTGGTCTGGGTAATTACTATCTTTGCTCTCCCCAGTGCTTTCCACATATCATCACAAGCAATGTATTGCCATATTACTACCATATCACTCTTCCGAAAGGAATTTTCTAATCATTCCGAACACCTAATCATAAATTGCTAATGTCTCTTCATTGCATATCAGATCATACAAAGTCCACTCTATTATTCAACAGCCCTCACATCCTTGAATAATTCAGCTTTCAACATACTAACTCCTATGCCTTCACCCACCTAAGCCTCAGCAAATCTCAACTGCTCTGTTTCCACTAAACCTTCTGCTCATCTCAGCTCAGTTCCTTTGTTTCCATGGTTTTCTCTGCCTGAAATTTCCTTCTCCTTCTCCTTTTATTAATAAATCCCACCTGTTCTTCAGTATCAAGCTTTGAGCTGCATCTTCCATGAAGACTTTCTTGCTCTTTAATATTGGAAGTAAGTTCTAAAGTTCCTTAGTATTTGATCAGAAATCTCTCTCACCTTGTCCTCCCACTTTCTGTCCTGTGCTGAAGGGCTGTTCACAGCGTATGCCTCTAACTACTTGTGATTTCAAATATTAAATGTGTATGTCCGACTCTTTGTGAACCCATAGACTATAACCCACCAGGCTTCTCTGTCCGTGGGATTCTCCAGGCAAGAATACTGGAATGGGTAGCCATTCCCTTCTCCAGGGGATCTTCTCAACCCAGGGATCAAACCCAGGGCTCCTGCATTACAGGCAGATTCTTTACCATCTAAGCCACCAAAACCAAGTTCATATTGTGAATAGACATAAAACTTGAAAGCAGACATTCTAGGTTTGAGTATTAGCTCCATCACTTACTGACTGTATGTTCTCTCCACACCCATTTCCTCATTTTTTAAAATGAGGATAACAATGCCTGATTCATACGGTTATTATGAAATAAGAGGAATAATAACTTGTGTGTAGAAGAGTGTCAGGCATATAGGAAGTGCTCAGTGAGTATTTACTTTGAGATATATTACAAGACAGAAAACTCAGGAGCTTCACACTGTGCGTGGGTGTGGATCTCACTGTGACAGAAGATTACTTCTCATCCCATTGCCTCATCATTCAGTCAGATCCCCTGGGCCAGTCAGTGAAATGTATGCTGTGCAGTCATGTAAATGGAAGTGACAGTGTAATTTTCCACAGCCTTTCACAGCAGTTTTCACATGATTCTGATACAGCCCTGCACAGCAGTTCCAGTTCTGAACACCCCAATACCTGCTCCTTGACCTGGTAAATCAGTTATCACAGGGTCACTGGCTGTAAGGAGGGAGAAGGTTCCCAGGACAAAGAGAAGCTGTTCCTCTGCCTCCTCAGGATCTTCTCTTCTCTGCACCCCCCACTCCCAATTTTAAACCAACATAGGAGACAATCAGTGGAATCCCCTTTCGCTTACTGCATTCCATGAATGTCCTCCTGTCATCTTTGTCTTTGGACTCGTTTGCTGCCTAAATAGAAATTGTCAAAAAGGAATTAAACAAATGTCTGCTCACATCTGAACCCTACAGGACTAGACTCAGTTCCCCAGAGACACATGTTTATTTACCACATAAATATGGCACAAAGAGCTATAGACATCACTTGAGATGTACCAAGGTCATCATTAGCCTGGGAATTTGGTTTCACTAGCTCCTCTCCTGGGTTTAGAACAAACATTGTTTTTTTTTCCTTGCCATGGTGTGAAATTAACATTGTATTGTCTTTGTGACCTTGAGCATAACTGCTAAGCTCTCTGGGCCCCAGAAATCTGGAGAGTGGGACGCATAGCGATGACCTTGCAGGTGTGCAATGTTTGTTTTTGTCGTTACTCAGTTGCTCAGCCCTGTCCGACTCTTTGCAACCCCATGGACTGCAGCATGCCAGGCTTCCCTGTCCTTCACTGTCTCTGGGAGCTTGCTCAAACGCATGTCCATTGAGTTGGTGATGTCATCTAACCATCTCATTCTCTGTCGTCCCATTCTCCTCCTGCCTTCAATCTTTCCCAGCATCTGGGTCTTCTCTAATGAGTCGGCTCTTTGCATCAGGTGACCAAGTATTGGAGCTTCAGTTACAGTGCTATGTTTAATAGTTAACATTTGTAGATCACTCACTCTGTGTATGGATTAACTCTGCTGTTCTCATAGCAACTTAAATGAGGTCCTAGTCTTATCACCAGTTTTACTTGCTAGAGAAGTTAGGAAACCACCAAAGATCACACAATTAGTGAACTGCAGAATTCTAATTGTATCCCGAGTCTCTGAGGTTAGAGAAAATATAGGAAAAGTACCTGTTGTGTAGTTGTATCCATTATCTATTACCACAATAGTGCTATGTAACAATCAACCATAAAACCTCAGTAAACGTTCATTTTTGTCCATGAGTCTGTGGATTGCTGGAAGTGTCTTCTGACCCAGGCTGAGCTTAGCTGATCTCAGCTTATGTTTTGAAGGGTTGGCTGAAGGCTGGCTGGTCTGGGATGGCCTCAGCTGGGTCACCCAGCTTGATTTCACATGATCTCTCATCCTCCAGGAGGTTAGCCAGTTTTATTCTCATGGCAGAAACAAGGGTCCGAGAGAGAACTAAAACAAGCAAGATTTCTTAAGAACTTGCACACCATCATCCACTGCAATTTCTTGGCAAAAGAAAGGTACAAGAACAGTCCTGATTCAACAGCTGGGGAAATACATTCTATCATTTGATGAGAGGAGCTGTGAAGTCCATTGCAAACAGCATGGGTGTGAACAGTGGGGTCACTAGTGCAATGAGTCTATGCACTTCAGCTGTTATTATCTCTAATATATTTTATATATATGGGCTTCCCTGGTAGCTCAGCTGGTTAAGAATCTGCCTGCAACGTAGGAGACCCGGGTTTTATTCCTGGCTCAGGAAGATCCCCTGGAGAAGGGATAGGCTACCCATTCCAGTATTCTTGTGTTTCCCTGGTGGCTCAGCTGTTAAAGAATCCACCTGCAATGTGGGAGAACTGGATTCAATCCCTGGGTTGGGAAGATCCCCTGGAGAAGGGAAAGGCCACCCACTCCAGTATTCTGGCCTGGAGAATTCTATGGGCTGTATAGTCCATGGGGTCACAAAGTGTCAGACATGACTGAGTGACTTTCACTTTCACATATTTTATATATACGTATTATGTGTATTATGTATATGTGTATATAAGTATTATATGTATGTATGTATTATGCGTGTGTGTGTATATACACATAGGTCTGTGGAATGACTACGAGCTACAGGCACACTGCTGCATTTCATCAATGCTGTTCATGGAAAGGGATGAGTAGAAAATAGCCTAGGTCAACAGTTTTTTCAACTGGCTCATTTATGGAGGTAAAGGGCTTCCCTCCTGGCTCACTGGTATATATACACACATAATACAGTGCTCAGTTGCTCAGTTGTGTCTGACTCTTTGTGACCCTAAGGGCCACAGTCCGCCAGGCTCCTCCATCTGTGGGATTTTCCAGGCAAGAATACTGGAGTGGGTTGCCATTTCCTTCTTCAGGGGATCTTCCTGACCCAGGGATCGAAGCCACCTCTCCTGTGTTGCCGGGCTGATTCTTTACCACTGAGCCACCAGCAAAGCCCATTTGCCTCCATAAATGAGCCAGGTGAAAAAACCATTGACCTAGGCTATTTTCTACTCTTCCCTTTCCATGAATAGCGTTGATGAAATGTAGCAGTGTGCCTGTAGCTCGTAGTCATTCCATAGACCTTCTAGCCAGGATACTTTGTAAAGGGAAGCAAATTTCCATTTGCACTGGGTTTTCCTCCCACATAGAAATCAGGGATTCTCAACCCTGGCTGCTTATTAGAATCACCTGGGGTTTGTTTTTTTAACTACTCCTGCCTGAGCCCTACCCTCAGCCATTCCGATTGCTTGCGGCGGGAGCCCCAGCGCTGGTTAAGTTTCTGAAGCTCTGCAGGCAGGTTTAGTGAGTAGCCAAGATGGAGGAGCCCTGCCTCCGGGGTGGGGTGGGGCGGGGTGAGCTGTAGGTGAGGAAGCGACCCTGAGCCTCTGTCATCTCTCCCTCCTCCCGGGCAGTGCTCCACCACGTGCGGGCTGGGGACCTACCGGCGGAGCGTGCAGTGCAGCACCCACGTGGATTCCGACTGCGCCACCCTGCGGAGGCCAGACCCGGCCAAGAGGTGCCACCTCCGTCCCTGCGCTAGCTGGAAAGTGGGAAACTGGAGCAAGGTAATGGATCAGCTCAGCAGTGTTTCGGGGGGCGGGGGCGGGGGCGGGGGCGGGTGGACTTACACCAGCGCCATTTGCTAAAGTAGCTTTCCTGCCTCGCTTCCTGCCTCCCTGCTGCTATAAACTGGCAGATGAGTGAACCATAGGCCTTGTCATAAGCCTACTTTCAGTTACACAATAGCCTTAGAGCAAGCACGAAGTTTTCATTAGCCCACAGGTTTTTATCTGCTTGTCCTCCCTTACCGGATAAAATGAGAAGGAAAGAAGTTAAATTTGTGTAATTTAATTTGCTTGTCCAGCCTGCGACACTATTTCTAAATTGCTTAAACTTAACATTATAATTAATAATGATACATGAGCAGATGTGTAATTAAATCATGGTTCAGCAGCTGCTCACAAAGCATGGAATCTACCAGACTCAAAATGAAAAGAAAGCTGAAACATCAAAGGTTGGTCTTTAAAAGTGTCTTTCCTATGTTGATCTCTTTGAAGTGCGATGTTCCTGTCCTTGCTAACCTAGAGTCATTATTGATTTCTCTGTGCTGCCTGCATAGGCCCTGGTGAAAGGCTTTGTCAGGTCTTAGGATTGGTTGGCCTTGGTTCTTCTGGGCAGCAATCAGGCCCAGATCACCTGTCACCATGATGGGGCAGAGCCAGCCCCTGGGGGATACAGATGCACCCAGGTCATAGAGCCACTGGTCGAGATGGGATTCAGAGCCATTTGGCAGGAGGGGTGCAGAGCTATGAGCTGTGCATACATCCTCTGTTGCCAAGCACACCCTCCATACCCCCTCACATCAACACACCTTGTAGGCACCATTGCCTTCTTCTCTCTGGGGAGCCAGTTTCCCTTGCTGGCCTTGACACAGAAGGAGAAAGACCTGCCCCAAAGTTTGGGGAGGCTGGCATCTGTTAGCACCCTCATCTGGTGGAAAACTCAGGTCCCCAGACAAGCAGGACCATGAGGTGTCTCACTGGCCGTCTCTGGTTCTCCTGGCAGACTTACCTGACAGACAGGAGCAAGGACTGTCATTAATCTGCAATAGGCCCCCTTTCCCAAAGAAAGGCTCTGATCTTTGGCAAGAGAGAGAAAGTAGGGCTACTCCCTGAGAAAATCACCACACATTTCTTTGATCCCTGCCAACATCCCTTTTTTCTGTTCTCATACCGTTTTTCTTTAAGGAATGAATGCTTGTTGTTGTTGTTGTTGTTGTTGTTTTCTCTTCCAACTCATAACAAATTCCAAAAGGGACCGAATGCCTGGCTACACATTCTCTTCCATATCCAGAAAAATCTCAAGAAACATTTCTGTCCCTGACCTTGCCAAATGTTGACCAAGTCCTAAAGTTCCACTTTCCCATCACTGGGACTAATCCTTTCCTTGGAAATTACATGGCTCATAAAAAGGACAGATGTGTGAGATAGCTCACACTTTTAAAAAGGTCAGTCCAGTGTAAAATTCCAGGAATTCTAGCTGATAGAAAACTGGAATGGGAGAGCCAGTAGCTCTTGGTGGGGTCAGACCCCCTAAAGGAAGCCCTGCTCTGGCAGCTCATACCTGCCCTATCAGTCTCTGGATCTCTTCTCTGTCTTGGCCAGGAGGCTTGCTGATATACTTATTAACCCCTGTACCACTCCTGGTGTGGTATAGAAGCTGTCTCAGACACATCACCAAGGTCTGCCAGAATGTGGCGAGCACCATATCTAAACTCAAATCCTCAAAGTTACTCCATTCCTGTCAGTACTATCCTATCTCCTCCCTCAGGATAATAGATAAACCTTCTGTCAAAGACCCCATTTAACTACTGAAAGTCAATTGCCCTGATGTCTGTTTTTTTCTGTCATTAGGAATACTGAATGCAGGACTTGCGTTTTTCCTAGAGATGTTGATTTAAATGTGATCTTAAATTTTGGTGACTGAATGACACCAAATTTTGGTGACAGCTTTTTGACTGCCATGTTATTAACCAGTCCATTTGGATGTCTGAAGTCTAAATCATGTACTCGGAAAGATTTGAAGGGCATCTTAGTTTCACTGTTCTGTTGGGACGCTTAAACTTACTCAGAGGCAGACCTCCAAACCTAGAGTAGGCTCACCCCTGCTTTTACCTTTAAATATCCAGAGAGTTTGTTGTTTTTGTTGTTTTAATCTCTAAGTCTTGTCCGACTCTTTGTGACCCCATGGACTGTAGCCCACCAGGCTCCTCTGTCCCTGGGATTTCCCAGGCAAGAATACTGGAGTGGGTTGCCATTTCCTTCTCCAGGGGATCTTCCCAACCCAGGGCTCGAACATGTGTCTCCCACATTGGCAGGTGGATTCTTTACCATCTGAGCCACCAGTGAAGCCCACCCAGAGGGTTTAGACTCTGCCAACTCAATGGTTTTCCTTTTCACAAACACCTTCTCAGAGGGCCGAATTCTAATTTGATCTTGACTCTTTCTTCATTATCCCACCAACCACAAGCCCAGATCCAGAGACACTTTAATCTCATGGGACTAAGGGTATGCCATAGCCTCACCTGAAGCCACAGAGCACACCTGAGGTCCCCCAGATTACTCACCAGAAACTCCCCACTGCTGTGTGTGCAGCCTGAGTTACAGCTGTTCTACAGGCTTCTGTCTCCAGCACCATATTCATCTCCTTGATGGAGTCCTGATACAACTGCTGTGGACATTTTCTCATATTTGTGACAGTCCAATGAGCCTGTGTATTAAGATCTCTACCTTTACAAAGTCCAGAAGTTGTGTTTGAAGTGACTTGCTTCTTCTTCATGCATTGATCTGTCTGAAACAAAGTTAAGATCATGGTCTTTAGGTTTGTCCCAGAGGCATACTGTAGAAAGCGTAGTTCTACAGAATTGAATCCTAGAAGCAGCACTGGGCCTGGGATCAGACATGTCTGGGGTGGCAGCCCCACTCTGTCACCAAGGTCTTCCCTGGCAGCTCAGATGGTAAAGAATCTGCCTGCAATGCAGGAGACCCGGGTTCAATCCCTTGGTTGGAAAGATTCCTCTGGAGGAGAGCATGGCACTCCAGTATTCTCACCTGGAGAATCCCATGGATGGAGGAACCTAGCAGGCTACAGTCCGTAGGGTCACGACGAGTCAGACAGGACTGAGTGACTTAGCACACTAGCACACACACACCGTCACCAGCATAGGGTGCTAATCCATTCTTCCAGCCTCTTAGGAGCTTTAGTTTTCTCACCTCTGGGAAATGAAGTACATCACATGGCCTCTACCAACCTCATAAAGTTGTACAAGTCAAACAGTGTTCATGAAACCACTTTGTAAATGATAAAAAACTGTTCATATAAAGCCTTGGGTAAACTTTGAGCTCTGGGTAAAGGCTAGGAGTAGTTCTCAGGTGCTTACTAACTTCTGGCTTCCTGGACTTGGGGCAGGGGACTGTGGACAGGGGGCGGTGGAGTAAATCCTGTCAATCCATCAAGTCTCCAGTCCCCAGTACTAAGGAGTCAGGGTCCTCCATGAACTTTGGCAGACTTGACCTCCCTGGTGTCCTGGCACTCACCAAATACCCCTACACGCCTGACACTGCACAAGAATTTTAGATGAGCAATCTCATTTTCATCCAATAAAGGACCTTCTTTATAATTCCCACTGAGGAAGTGAAGGCTTAGAGGGTTTAAATCATTAGCACATGATCAGTTGGTACTGATACTCTCAATTCTGAAAAACCATCAACTGGGGGACAACTCATCAATGTAATGACAGCTTTTCAGAAGGAAAGGAAACACTGCATAATAAATATGTATGCCAGTCTAAGACGCATGACAATTTCAGAACATTAAAATTTAAGGGAAAAAAAGCTGATTCTTGTGCTGAAAGAAATGCAATAAGTGACAAAGATGAGCTTAAAAAACCTTCAGTTGGGTTTGACACCAAAGTTATGCATCATCACACACTTCCTGACTGAACATTTGACTGTACCTCCAGCAGTTTTATAAACTGGTGATTTAACAACCTCTTTATTATCTCTCTCAGAATGTTAATAACTTCTCATAGTTCAGTCTAACAGATTTTGATTATTTCTGAAATGAATCAAAGATTTTTACATTTTCTTGGAATGATCTGTCTCCCCACCTAGGCAGTGTTGCAATTTTATTTTAACAGTAGCTGACTTTATTATCTGTCACTTTTTTTGAAAATAAAAGTGGCAACCTTTTCTTATGACCTTGCATTTCATAATATTCAGTGCTACATTTTTTTTTTGGATCTGAACTTTTACAAATGAATAATATAGGGAAAGAGACCCTGTCTTGCTAAGTACAGACTTTCATATATAACATGTTCCCAGAAACATATTGAAGCCCAACATGTAAAATTTCATAACAGAGAATTGCATGTTATAGGGGAGTTTCTGTGCCCAGAAAGCAAAAATTGACCTTCCAGAAGGAAAATCACTCAAAATCACTGCATTTATTTTCTTTTGGTATTATTTACTGTATGTCTAACCTGTTAGCCACTTTTGGAAGCCCCTGGTGTTTTAGATGAAGGGAATCCCTAAGTGAGAAAAGAACAGCAATTAAAGAAAGCCTTTAGACTCACAGAAAGCATGAACCCAATATCACTTTAGATGAGGACTGATGTTCAAACCATGAGATCCTTTATCGTGGCCCCTTCCCATCTCTCTTTCTCCATCTGTACCCTCCACTGTAGCATTCTGATAGACATGCTCCCAAACAAGACTTGTTGCTTCACTCCACTTGCATAGTCATTCTTTCCACCTTGAATGTCCCCCGCACTGTTTGTCAGCTGAGTGAGCATTTACCCACGTTACAAGATACAGTTCAAGGTTTGGCTCCTCTTTTTGAGCCTTTCCTTCTTCAAGTAAAATCAACCACCTCCTCCTCTGTTCCTTCACTGGATTATGAACAGCTTATGACATATCATCTTCATGACTTCTACTCATTGCATGACTTTTTCCTTCTGCTAGATTGGCGTACAGAGCCGGCACATAATTAAGTGCCTAATAGCAGAGAGGAAGTGAAGTGTGGGGATGGGGCGGGGGAGTAGACAGATGAATGAATTTTGGTGCTGTTCAAATAGAATTTTTGGAATGAATTATTTTTGAATGATCTTAAGAGTCTTATGAATCTGTTTAGTATTAGGAAAGGAGCAAAAAAGAATTATTTCCATGTCTTTGCTTAGTACTTCCGGAGAGCAAGAAAGTATTCTGAAACCAAAGCATAATACAAGTCCAGTGATCCCAGACACTTATATCACTATAGAATATGAAAGAGTTTAATCATCCAATTTATCCTCTTTTTAATGCTAATGGAGAAAACGGAGGCTTACAGAGGTGCAGTCACATAGCCACTTGGTGTCAGGAGATACTTGAACGCAGTCTCAGTCAGTTCAGCTCAGGTCAGTTGCTCAGTTGTGTCCGACTCTTTGTGACCCCATGAATCGCAGCACGCCAGGCCTCCCTGTCCATCATCAACTCCCGGAGTTTACTCAGACTCATGTCCATTGAGTCAGTGATGCCATCCAGCCATCTCATCCTCTGTTGTCCCCTTCTCCTCCTGCCCCCAATCCCTCCCAGCATCAGGGTCTTTTCCAGTGAGTCAACCCTTCACATGAGGTGGCCAAAGTACTAGAGTTTCAGCTTCAGCGTCAGTCCTTCCAATGAACACCCAGGACTGATCTCCTTTAGATTGAACTGGTTGGATCTCCTTGCAGTCCAAGAGACTCTCAAGAGTCTTCTCCAACACCACAGTTCAAAAGCATCAGTTTTTCAGGGCTCAGCTTTCTTCACAGTCCAACTCTCACATCCATACATGACCACTGGAAAAACCATAGCCTTGACTAGACGGACCTTTGTTGGCAAAGTAATGTCTCTGCTTTTTAATATGCTATCTAGGTTGGTCATAACTTTCCTTCCAAGAAGTAAGTGTCTTTTAATTTCATGGCTGCAGTCACCATCTGCAGTGATTTTGGAGCCCCCCAAAATAAAGTCTGACACTGTTTCCACTGTTTCTCCATCTATTTCCCATGAAGTGATGGGACCAGATGCCATGATCCCACCATCTGCAGTGATTTTGGAGCCCCCAAAAATAAAGTCTGGCACTGTTTCCACTGTTTCTCCATCTATTTTCCGTGAAGTGATAGGACCAGATGCCATGATCTTAGTTTTCTGAATGTTGAGCTTTAAGCCAACTTTTTCACTCTCCTCTTTCACTTTCATCGAGAAGTTTTTTAGTTTCTCTTTACTTTCTGCAGTCTCCTGATTCCCAATTTCAGGTTGGTTAATTTCACTATACTCATTTGAACACTAGGTAGGAGTCCAACATGGAAAATGTATCAGGATGGCTCCATAAATCAGAAACGACACAAGGAAGAACTGGTTGTGAGTGTATTATTTTTCTCTCTGCCAGTGGCTTCTGTAGGCTAAGAGGATTCTTCATTCTAACTCAGTCTGGTTTGCTGATCACATCAGTTAAACAGACTGGCGTGGGAACCAGAAAATGGCTAGACCTGTTTGGTCGCACATGGGCATTAGCCAGTCCTTCTCTTCTCCTTAGCCTGGCTCCTGTCCTCAGTCTGGTCCACAGGCTCCAGGTTAGGAAAAAGGAATATAAATAGCCCTCCTTTAGGGCAAAAAGAAAATGAATATAGTAATTGGCATTCGATACACCAAGGCAGAGCAGTTTTCAAAGTGGAGTGATTTAATGCCCTGCCACTTCCCTCTTGCTAACTGAATCAGAGGCCCTTCTGAAAATGAAATAGAAAAGTCACAGATTTAGTGAGTGCCTTCCTTAATATTTACTTCAACATATTAATCAACTTCATTTCCCCCTGAATGTGAATGCACTCTTTGACAAAAGGGTAATGCTAATTTGAAAACTCTAGGAATAACAGATTGTAGCAACAAATGAAAAATAAGAAAATAAACCCGCATTGTACACTATGTCTTGTAAAATTCCTATCCCTAATAAAGAGCCCTCTTGTCTTAACCTTGGGTTATTTCCTGGAAATCTGTCAAACAAAGGGCTGCTTTGTGTAGAATTTTCTGCATGTTTGTTCTGTGGCTGATTTTAAACTGGCAGTTATTTCATTCTCTGTGTGCTTACAGCATGGCAGGCAAATGAAGTTTTAAATTTGCTTTTGGGGGGCTGTCTGGCAAGTGTTGCTTATTTCTGAGAAGCTAAATACACTTGATTTATGGAAGCATTAGAGCATCCATCTGCCCCCTTGTCTCATGGGCCCACATCTGCTATGCTACAACCCAAGTTTTGCATTCAGGTGACTTGCACTATCTGCCAAATGGCAAAAAAAAGGGGGGGGGATCAGTATTTTGAGAGGTACCTCTAATGAAAGGTTCTGAGAAATTTTCTTTCACCATCCACAACACTACAATTATGACTATTCCACCATAGCTGGAAAGGGAACATGGTATTTTACCAAGTAGAGAAGGGGCCAGATGAAAACATACCTTAGAGCAGTGGGCTTTGGTGGTGGTGTATTTTCTCAGTCAAGATGTAATGAGAACATTTATGGAAGGATGGGGAGGGTGCAGAAGGCTGCTCTTTATCCCCATGGTAACCACAGAGTTCTTTGGCCCACTGGGAATCCCCAACTTCCCTTTTCTCAGAATTCATATATTCATTCCATAAGCTGTGAGGAGCATCTGTGCCATGCCTGGCCCCATGCTGGATGCTCAAGACGCAATGGTGACCAAGACAGATGGGTTTCCAGCTTCAGGGCAGTGAAACAGTCTAACAGAAAAGATGGAAGAATAAATAGAAGAACATTTCAAGTTCTTGCAATGGAAACAGAGAAGAATTTGAGATGAATAATAAAAGAAATAGATATCCTTTGGAGAACGTATTCGAAGATGACTTCACAGAGGAGGTGACATTTAAGCCAAGTCTAAAGGAAGAGCAGTAGTGAGTAAAGCAAAGGATAGAGGAAGGAAGATTCAGGACATAAGGACCACAGGACATATTATTAATCCACAGAAAATCCAGGGGAGAGGGGCTGAGGAGCTCAGGGCTCAGCCTCCATGCCATCTACCTCGGGTCCCCACCTGGGGGTGGGCAGTGACAAGACAAGCCGGGACTGGCCTTGAGAGACTAGGGTGCACAAGCAAGATGAGCTGAAGGGAAACTGATGATGATAGCATTCTATATAGACTGAAGACCAAGTCTTGGAAGCTCGAGTTATGATTGAATAAAATCTACCTAGATGAAGGATGGAGGAGCTTCCAAAGTTCAAGAGGTCAAAAAGTAAACCAAAGAAGTCCTCCTGAATACACCACATAAACGTAGGTGATTTGGGGGCGGCCGTGTTTGTCATGAGCTTCAGGAAATCAGCAACCTGCTGGTGAAGAGTTCCTTTACTGGGATCAGGGTGCAGGGGCTGCTGCACAAGGTTCGGGCATGGGCGGGGGAGTTGGGAAGACCTCTCTAAGGGCTTGCCCTGGGCATGGGTTGGGAACACCCTTGGTGATGGAGGCATGCGATGGCGGCCTTAGGAGGAAAGATGATGGGCGATGGTGACGTGCAGGGAAGCCTGGCGGTGGGGCCAAGGACAGGGTTCGCCTACTCCCGAGCTGAAACCACTGAGCAGTTATTCACTTTGTTTTCCTTAAAAAAGGGTGACCAATCCTGTGTCCAGAGTCAGGGAGAAAGGAGGTTTTCAGCAGAATTCTGAGGGGGAGTTGGGTGTGTCTTGGCAGAGAGCTCCCCTCGTGGGCGGTTGCATTTGCCTCCAGTGAACAGAGACATCCTAAGGAACAGCTGCACCGGCGTCACCCAAGCCCACCCCCGCGTAATCTTCAGGCTAGCCCCGTATAACAGTTGTTGCCCCAGTTTACAGGCATGACAGGTGAGGCTCAGAACGTTTCTGCAGCTCATCCAATGGCTCACTGTGAGTCTGTGACAGAACAGCGTTTGTCACCCGGTTCTTATACTTCACACCTGCATTTTCTAACACGGGGAGCCCCATCTTAGGGAGCTGTCAGAGTGACTCTTCTCTCCACAGTGTGTGAGGAAAGACAGGTCACCAACCCCTCTAGAAGCTGGGCACTCGAAGCTGCGAGCTCTGTGATCCTTTGTGAACCCCCTCGATATCTGGGCATGGATGGCCTGACGCCAGGGACTCAGGTGTCCCCTTTCCTTTCACTCTCCATTCAGTGCTCCAGAAACTGCAGCGGGGGTTTCCAGATCCGGGAGATTCAGTGTGTGGACAGCCGGGACCGCCGGAGCCTGAGGCCGTTTCACTGCCGGTTCCTGGCCGGCCTTCCCCCTCCACTGACCTCAAGCTGTAACGTGGAGCCCTGCGAGGAGTGGCAGGTGGAGCCCTGGAGCGAGGTACTGCGCCTGGTGCACCATCTACATAACTGGGAAAACAGGAATTTCTGTGTCACCTTGTGAGTCCAGGGAAGACCACACATGCCTCAGGCCAGTGGCTGGCCTCTATTCAGCCAGTGACTGGCCTCATCAAGCCAGTGGCTGGCCTCCTTACATTCACGCCTTACACTGCGTGTGTTACTGATCCAAAGGTGGGTCACCTGCCCATACACAGTAAATCCAATCTGTTGACACCAGGTTGTGGTGAAGGAAAGTGTAACATTTATTATAGCTAGTGTGCCAAGCAAGGAGTCCAGGTAGTTAGTGTTTAAAAGGCTTGAATTCTCGAAGGCTTTCGGGATAAAGTTTCTAAATTCAGAATGGGGCGGGGGGTGGTGGGAGTAGTAGGGTGTGTGATCAGCTCGTGGAATTCTTCGGACTGGTTGATAGTGAGGTAATCAGGAGTCAACATCATCAGCCTTCTGGGTCCAACCCCAGCCTTCTGGGGTCTACATGCTTGTGGGCAGCATATAGTTAACTTCTTCCCCCTGATAGGGGTTTCAATATCTATGAAACAGCTCAGAGGACATGGCTCAGATTATTATCTATAGCCCTTGAGAAGGAAGTAAAGGTCTTTGACTTTGTTTAATGGCCAGCCCAATATTATTATTATTATTTTCATTTTGCTTGATTGTTTTCCTTTCTGCATTTTCTCACTTTGTGATTAAATTTACACTTTGGAAATTGGGGAAGGCCAAGGAAGTTTTTCTATAGACAAGAGGCGGGTGGAGGACATGGTGGGGGAAGTGGAGGTGGGGGTGAGGCTGTGCTGGGAAGGCCCCTTAGGGTCCTGCTCAGTTACAGGTGGGGAGGCTGGACAAGCCCAACAATTTGAAGGCTATGTTGTGTGATTTAAACTGTGACTGTTCAATGTTTTATGACCTAGTCTCAGTGGATATACTGGGGAATTGGGGTCATACATGAACCACCTTGATGAGCAGCATATGGGACAGATCATCACATGCCCCTCTTACCCTGGGGATAATGGTCAGATCCTTTCCACACAGTATGATTTCAGAGTCCTACTTCTTAAATGCCCAGATCCTTGTTTACACAAATAAGGGATGTGTGTGTGTGTGTATGTGTGTGTGTGTGTCTCCATCCTGTGTTGCAAGGGCTGGGATTCTGCTTCATCTTTGTCTTACTTCAGTATGTGAAACCAAGTTACTGTTCTTTGGTGAAATATAATGATTTCATTTCCCTAGTGGCTTCAATAAAAAAGAAAATACTCCCAACTACACTATAATAGAAATAAGAGGGAAAGAAAGAACTCAGTGTGTTTTGAGTGTGTCCATGCACTGGGCATTTTACTTACAGTACTTGTTTTAATTCTTGTAACAACCTGGATGGTAGGCCTTATTGATTCCATTTTATAGGTAAAGAAAGAATTTAATTGAGACTCAGAGGTTAAGAAGCTTGCACAACTAGAAAATAAATTGTGGAGTATTAATTCAAGTTTCAAGTTGACTCTGATTCCTGTATTCTATACTGTAGAATTTAGGTGAATAGACATGGACCAAAGAGAGAACTAAGAACAGTAAGTCAATAACTTTGCATGCTAGAAAAGGTAAGACAGAAAACCACAGTGTGGGATATAGAATTAGTGTCCAACCCTGGAAGACTGAACCCCCTCTTGCTTCTTACTGTCCATTGGGTCAAGCAGCCATGCTGGTTCCTCAGGCCGCTGGTGTTTCCTGAGGGCAACAACCACCACTGTCCTCTCTTTCACCTCCTTCCCTGTCTTGCTGTGGGACATAAAGTGCCTACCACTCCCAGGCTCTGGACTTAGGCCTCTCAGCTTTCCATGTTTGCTGAGCCTGGTGACGTACTTAGTCACTCAGTTGTGTCCAACTGTTTGCGACCCTTTGGACTGTAGCCCACCAGGCTCCTCTGTCCATTGGGTTTTCCTGGTGACAGCTTCCAGAATCCTGGAATTTGCAGAGGAGCTTAGATAGCCTTGTCAGAGAAATTGCAATTGCGAGTTATCCAAGATGACCAGTTGTATCTGCTCTCTGGTTGTGAAAAAGATATTTTCTGTCTATTTCCTCTTCCACAGAGTCTCAACCATGAGCCTGTTTCCAGAAGACCTCCCAACGCCCTTCTTAATAAATTGCTCTGTTCTGAGCAAACCACACAGTTGGAAGACTTTCCTCAGAGGGAACAGTAAGGACAGAAAATACTGAAGTTGGTTGAACATTTCCCCGGAAATGTCGGGGGACTGTTTAGGGACTGGGCACCTTTAGGTGCTTTTCCTGAGCCCTCATGATGCTGCTCTGTATGTGCATATTATCTAATGGATGCCTTCATGGGAATGTTCTGGGGTCCTCCTGTGAGTGTCACCCAGCCTAAACTACTTGCCATGGAAAAAACCTTTCAACTGTGAGAATGTCCCTCACTGGTTCGCAAACTTTAGCATGCTTCAGGATCACTTGGAGGGTTCGTCAGCACACAGATGTCTGAACCCCATCCCCATGGTATCCAATTCAGAAGTCTGGGGTAGGGCCTGAAGTTTTGCGTTTCTAACAAGTACCCAAAAGATACTGAAGTTGTTGTTCTGGGGACCACACTTTGAGGACCACTTTCCCCTTCCTGGAGATTACTTAGCCAGGTAACCCTGTGTCTATATGCACACATACAGGAATACAACAGGATCTCAAATGTGGGGTTCCTCTCCTTCCCTCCTCATATAGGGTTAAAAGCAGTGAATAAGTGGGAAAAGATCCGTGTTGACTCTCCAAGTTGGAATAATGGGAAAGCAATGGATTAGTTATTTTATTGAACAGAAAGGTTAATTGTGTATAATTTCCCTGTTTTCTATGATTACCACCACACACATAGTGCCTAATGTAATAGGCATGATATTGGCAATCATAACTGTTTTGTTATTGTTACCGTGCCATAATTAAGATTTTTCAAAATACCAAGATTTTTCAAAGTGCTTTTCAAAGTACTCAAAAGTATTTTTCAAAGATTTTTGGTGAATTATCTTAATTTTCTTCTAGAAACCTCAGGAAAATGAAACAATATAGCTTAGAAAATTATTCTAGTGAGCAAAAACCTGACACGTTTTAGAATTATATTCTTTCAGGAATCAAACTTGTCACCTCGAATTTATTTTGTGAACATTGCAGCCAGTGCACCAGACCCTTAGAAAACCTATCAACATCACCATTTCAAACATGGATAAATTTAATTCTAAAACTTAATGTAGTGAGGAAGGAAGGCTGAGTCCCATTTTAATAGGAGATGAACAGAACAAAATTCTATTGCAGAAGTGTGCTCTCCATTAGGACTGTCAGAGCTAATCAGAATAAAAACACCTACATTTTATATTTTGGTTTCTTGACCAGAATTCTTTCCGTTTGACATATTGAACTATTCAGCATTTTCTGATTTTTTTCCCCCTCCTCTTATCCCCAGAATTTTCTTTATCAGTCTCCTTTCTTTAGGTCTTGTTTCACCACTGTTTTTGTTTCTGTTATTGCTTTTTTGGCCTAAACAATGAAAATATTTTTTCTCAGAGTTATAGAAGCTGGAAGTCTGAGATCAAGGTGTTGGCAGAATTGGTTTTTCTTCTGAGGCCTCTTAAAAATTCTTTCTGTTTTTCTATTCAGCTTGAGTGATATCCACTACTCTTCTAACTCATTGAGATGTTCTTCTGTAATATCTAATCTACTACTGATTCTTTCTAATGTACTTTTTATTTCAGTTATTGTATTTTTCACCTCTGTCTGGTCTTTCTTTATATTTTCTAACTCTTTATTGAAATTCACACCTTATTCATTTATTCTTCTCCTGAATTTATTAAGCATTTTTATGATCTTTACCTTCCCTATAGCTCAAATGGTAAAGAATCTGCCTGCAGTGCATGAGACCTGGGTTTGATCCCAGAGTTGGGAAGATCCTCTAGAGAAGGGAATGGCAACCCACTCCAGTATTCTTGCCTGGAGAACTCCATGAACAGAGGAGCCTGGTGGGCTATAGTCTGTGGGGTCGCAAGGAGACGGACACAACTAAGCGACTAACACTACAACTACTACTATGTAATCACAACTGCTGCTGCTGCTGCTGCTAAGTCACTTCAGTCGTGTCCGACTCTGTGCGACCCCGTCCCTGGGATTCTCCAGGCAAGAACACTGGAGTGGGTTGCCATTTCCTTCTCCAATGCATCAAGCAGATTGTTTACCTCCACTTTGTTTTGTTCTTTTTCTCAGACTTTTATCATGTTCATTCATTTGGAACAGATTCCTCTGGCTTCTAATTTCGCCTAATTCTGTGTTGTTTATTCCTATTGGGTAGGTTGGTCACATTTCCCAGTCTTGCAGAAGTGGCCTTATGTAGGAGATGTCCAATGAGGCAGCAGCACACTCCCCTTTGGTCACTAGAGCTGTATACTCTAGGGGTACCCCCCATGTGGGCTGCATGGACCCTTCTCTTGTGGTGGAACTGACTACTGTGGGAGCTCTGGTAGGAGGGGCTCTTCCTGACCTGGTTAATTCCTAGGCTGTGCCTCACATGGTGGCTAGTTGCGTGGCCTGGGGATCTTGGAGCTGTTATTGGCCCACTGGTGGGTGGGAGAGGTTCCAGTGCAGCTGGCTGTGGGCCCTGACAGGGTCAGGGCTGGTGCTCTCCTGCTGGTGGGAAGGCTGGGTCTTAGGGCTTGTTTCACCACTGTCTTTGAATTGACCGAGTGGCCATTGTGAGGAACTTGACACAGATGTTCCAGGTTCCAATAGAGATACTAATATTCTTAATAACAGTGTGGATAACAAATTAATAGTAAATTTTAAAGAAAATATAATTCAATTGACTTTTTCTGTCTTGGGTTCTTTATTTAAAAGTGAATAATAGCTCTTTTGGCAGCCTGTAATTTATTTTTACATACTTTGGCGAAAAGCATCCAAATACACATGATTGTGAAGAAACTAGGAACATGCTACAGTGATCAGATAAAACCACCTAGATTTGGACTTAACACAGCTGGGCCAGGGTCGGGAAGTTCCCCTGGAGGAGGGCATGGCAACCCACTCCAGTATTCTTGCCTGGAGAACCCCATGGACAGAGGAGCCTGGAGGGCTTCAGTCCATGGGGTCACAAAGAGTCAGACATGACTGAGGGACTCAGAACAGCACAGCACAGCTGGGCCTATTTGTTGTTACCAACTTTGTGATATACTGTGATAGGCTAGGCCTCATCTCAATTAACACTGGGCCAGTGCTCACCCAACTGGTTTTTTTATCCACACTTGAAATAATTTATTTGGCAACCATGGGAATTTCTGCTCTAAAGAAAAGTTATGTTTAATATGATATACATCTATATCTTCATAACTTTATATATCTTTATAACTTAATATATTATAGTAAAAAAAGTTGCAGACTTATTTGACAGATTCTTTTTTTTTAAATTTCAGAACTGAAAAGGAAAAAAAAAAAACCCTCTTACTAAATTATTGGGGGGGAATGGGTTGAAATACAGAGTATGGAACTAGAGAAGAACTGTCGAGTATTTTTTAAAATAAACATTTGCTCAGCCTCTACTGAGCATTCGTATCTTCCAGGTGCAGTATCACGCACTGCAGACACAGTGGAAAAGGACACATCCCTACCCTTTATCTCTGAAAATGATACCTTGTGATTTTCACCTGACCTTGTCCCTCTTGTGCACCAGTGTTCCAGCTCCTGTGGAGGCGGAGTTCAGAAGAGAGGGGTGACTTGTCCAGGAGGCCTCTGTGACTGGACTAAACGGCCCACGTCCTCCGCACCCTGCAGCGGGCCCCCTTGCTGTCACTGGGCCGCTGGGAACTGGGACCCGGTAAGAATCAGTTATAATCTCTTTCATTTGTTTTAGTCTTTTTAAAAAATAGCTTTTGTTTTCTTTTGATGTTAAAAGTCATATATTATTCCTGTAAATGTCTAATGTGTCCATTGATTTAAAGTGTTTTATGTATTATTTTTCATTGAAGGATAATTGCTTTACAGAATTTTGCTGTTTTCTGTCAAACCTCAATATGAATCAGCCATACATATACATATGTCCCCTCCCTTTTGAACCTCCCTCCCATCACCCTCCCCATCCCACCCCTCTAGGTTGATACAGAGCCCCTGTTTGAGTTTCCTGAGCCACACAGCAAATTCCCATTGGCTATCTATTTTACATATGGTAGTGTAAGTTTCCATGTTACTCTTTCCATACATCTCACCCTCTCCTCCCCTCTCCCCATGTCCATAAGTCTATTCTCTATGTCTGTTTCTCCATTGTTGCCCTGTAAATAAATTCTTCAGTACCATTTTTCTAGATTCCATATATACGTTAGCATACAGTATTTATCTTTCCCTTTCTGACTCACTTCACTCTGTATAATAGGTTCTAGGCTTATCCACCTCATTAGAACTGACTCAAATGCATTATTTCATGGCTGAGTAATATTCCATTGTGTATATATACCAAAACTTCTTTCAGTTCTATATTTTACCCTTATGCTTTCTAATATGTCTAAGTATGCTAAAATGGTTGACTCATTGGAAAAGACCCTGATGCTTGGAAAGATTAAGGGCAGGAGGAGAAGGTGGGGACAGAAGATGAGATGGTTGGATGGCATCATTGACTCAGTGGACATAAGTTTGAGCAAACTCTGGGAGATATTGAAGGACAGGGAAGCCTGGCATGCTGTAGTTCATGGGTTCGCAAAGAGTCAGACACTACTGAGCAACAACAAAAACAACGCTGAAAGGTGGCCCATGACTGACATGGTGCTCAATGTTAACTATCTTCAGTTCAGAAGAGAAGAAGATCAAATACTTTCAAAAGAGAAGAGATAAAATACTAAAAACTAGCTCAGAGGAAGAGAGCCTAAGGAAAAGTGACTTGGGGTCCTAACCATCTTGGATCCTCTGACTTTTTCTAGAGCATATAGGAGTTGCATGTGCCCTGAAGCTTGAGGCTTATCATGATATAGTGAAGTTCTGGTCACTTGTCAACCCACAGATTATCAGTTTGCCAAAAGGCCAGCATGTTTGATGGATAGACAAATAAAATCATTAAATTGTAAATGGAGGAAACTTTTACAATTCTTACGAAGTTTATTTATTGTAGAAATATGACTACCAATGACACTGAAAATAAAATAACTCTCCCATAGAATGATTCTTCCATCACTCTGACTTGTTTTATTCTAGGTTCTCTAGAAAATAAAGCCTTGAATCAAAAATCTAATACTTTATATAAGAAAATATAATGTTAGGGAAGCAGGAATGATAGAAAAGAGGAAGGAGGCAGGGAAGAAGGGGAATCAAGGGCAAGGTGGTCCATTCCCAGGGTGACTGTTTTTTCCTAACCTAGACTGCTTGGTGTCTAAGAGCAGCTTATGGCTTGCTCTTGAAAGAAGGTCTTTATAAAGCTGTTTGAACTGCTGTGGCTTAGTCTGTCCAGAGACAAGAAGAGAGATTATCTACTGGCTCCTATCTCCCCACATTGTGTAAAAGTCTCCCCTTTGATGGATAGCATCTCCCATTGTCCTGGGTCATTCAGGTGTGGGCAGGTCCCACTGGGTCTCACATCTCACTGGCAATAACAAAATTCAGAGTCAGGGTAAGAGGCACACAACAAGCCCAAGGCTTGTGCTTCCATGAAGTGGGTTGCCTCATCAGTTGGGGCCCATCAAAGGCCAACAGTGGGAGACAAGGAGAGCTAGAGGGTCTAATACACTAACCCTTCAACTATTAATATTTTTTAAAGTAACTTGTTCTTATGAAAGTATCTTTTGATGGTTATAATTATAATACAGGCTAATGCAGTATTTTGCCAAATATCATATCCCCAGATAGTCTTAGGTTGATATGGTCTTAGTAATTTTCATTGTTGTACTTGTCTAGTTATACCTGCATAGCCATGATCAATATGAATGCTGGCATGTACTCTTAAAAAAAAGACTCCTATTGGTGCATCCAACTTAAGGTTGCATCAGTCTCTGGATACCACCCCACTCAACCCATAAAGAATAAGATAACTCATTACTGCCAAAAGAATATGGTACATTAATCAGTTAGCCTGCAACAAATTAAAAGTACATATTTTATTATTTTCATACCTTAAAAATGCCCAGTAGACAATGAAGAGTGACATCAACCATTCCCTTAAACAGATAGGACCCATAGTAATTTCTATAAATGCCCTATGTTCCTTGAAATCTAATGTTGAGTTGTGATGAATTGCCAAAGGAGATTCTGGAGTCCATGCAAGCTTCTGGTTATGCATGCTACTAAGCTCTATGCCAGGGGCAGTACCCATCTTCTTCTCTCTCCCATGGGTCTTGTGAACATCAGAAAACAATGTCATACACTTGTATTATTTTTCATAATAAGAAAATTTAATTTACATTCAGGCATCTTAAAATATCTGTCTTGGAAATTTATTTCCTATTTATTAGAGGTTCAGTTATTTCTAAAACCCAGTTTTTCCTCATCCATCTTTGATTTCACAACCTGAAAATATTGCACTCAACAAATAAAGATGTGTCTTAGAATTAAGCTCTTCATAAATACCCTGGTGTCCTGTGTCACAATTATAAGCATCACTAATCAAATTAAATGTGACCATCAGGAAAGGAAATTTGATATAATATGAATGGTCATTAAAATGCTATGAATTTGGGCCCATTCATGGGCATAAAATCCCACTGGGAGCTTCCCAGGTGGCCCAGTGGTAAAGAATCTACTTGCCAATGAAGGAGACCAAAGTTTGATCCTTGGGTCAGGAAGATCCTTTGGAGAAGGCAGTGGCACCCCACTCCAGTATTCTTGCCTGGGAAATCCCATGGACAGAGGAGCCTGGCAGGCTAGAGTCCATTGGGTCACAAAGAGTCAGACACAACTGAGTGAACATGCATGCAATGTTCTTGAATATGTACCACACCCACCTCATCCATTTATCTGTTGATGGGCATTTAGGTTTCTTCAGTGTCTTGGCTAGTGTAACGACTACTGCAGTGAACATTGGGGTGCATGTGTCTTTTTTTTCCCATTTATTTTTATTAGTTGGAGGCTAATTACTTTACAATATTGTAGTGGTTTTTGCTATACATTGACATGAATCAGCCATGGATTTACATGTGTTCTCCATCCCGATGCCCACTCCTGCCTCCCTCCCCATCCCATCCCTCTGGGTCTTCCCAGTGCACCAGCCCTGAGCACTTGTCTCATGCATCCAACCTGGGCTGGTGATCTGTTTCAAAGATGGTGATGATAACCCTATATGCATGTGTCTTTTTGAATTATTCTTTACTCCAGACACATACCCGGGAGTGGTATTGCTGGATCATACGGCAACCTTAGTTTTTAAGGAGCCTCTGTACTATTCACCATAGTGGTTGTACCAATTTACATTCCCACCAATGGTACAGGAAGGTTCCCTTTTACCCACACCCTCTCCAGCATTTATTGTTTGTAGAATTTTTTATTACGGTCATTCTGACCAATGTGAGGTGATACCTTATTATAGTTTGGATTTGCGTTTCTCTAATAATTAGTGAGGGCTTCCCTAGACCTCAGTGGTCAAGAATCTGCCTGCCAATACAGGAGATGCAGGTTCAATCTCTGGAACAGGAAGATCCCCTGGTGAAGGAAATGGCAAGCTACTCCAGTATTCTTACCTGAGAAATCGCAAGGACAGAGGAGCCTGGCGAGCTACAGTCCATGGGGTTGCAAAAGAGTCGGACATGACTTAGCCGTTAAAACAACAATGATAATTAGCACTGTTGAGTACCTTTTTTTTTGTCTCTGTGGCATGTGAGGTCTTAGTTCCCCAAATAGGGGTTGAACATGTGCCCCCTTATATTGAAAGCTCAGAGTCTTAAGGACTGGGCCACCAAGGAAGTCTCAGTGTTGACTATCTTTTCAAGTGATTTTTGATTTCCTGTATATCTTCTTTGGAGAAATGTCTATTTAGCTATTCTGCCCAGTGTTTTTTTATTGGGTTGTGGGCTTTTTTTTCTTTTTATTTTTTTTTAATATTGAGCTGCCTGAGTTGTTTGTAGATTTTGAATATTAATCCCTGGTCAGTCCTTTCATTTGCAGATACTTTCTCCCATTCTGTGAATTGTCTTTTCATTTTGTTTACGGTTTCCTTTGCTCTGCAAAAGTTTTTAAATTTAATTAGGTTCTGCTTGTTTATTTTTGTTTTAATTTTCATTCCTCTAGGAGGTGGATCAAAAAAGATATTGCTGTGATTTATGTCAGAGTGTTCTGCCTCTGTTTTCCTCTAAGAGTTTGATGGTATCCAGTCTTACATTGAGGTCTTTAATCCATTTTGAGTTTATTTTTTGTATATGGTATTAGAGAATATTCTAATTTCATTCTTTTACATTGGAAAACTGGTAAATTATCAAATTTTCCCAGCACCAGTTATTGGAGAGACTGTCTTTTCTCCACTGTGTATTATTGCCTCCTTTGTCAAAAATTAATGGACCATAGGTACATGGGTTTATTTCTGGGCTTTCTGCTGTATTCCATTGATCTACATTTGTCCTGCCCAGGGGGCCTGTGTGACTTCAGCACCCAGGACCACCAGCCCAGCCTAGTTCCATCAGATCCTTAGAAGTAGAAAGCAGGAATGGAAGTCATATGTTCTTTATCTAACAATCTTATTTTACAGTGGAAGAAAGAGAGCGATTGAATGATATCCAGGACTATGTGTAAGAGTGAGAAATCCCAAGTTTCCTGAATTCTGGTCCAGGACATCCAACACCCTTTATTAATTTCCCTTGTTCTTCCCTCTGTCCTGTGTTGCACTTTGTCTATTCAGGATCAGTTACAAAGTTATTTTCTTATCTTTTTCCCCACAGAGAATTTGATTCATATCAATTTTATTCACTGAATAAAATTACCTTTAGGTTTAATCAGAGGAATCTCTGACTTTATAAAACAACATGAAGTTCCATGCTTATCACCTTGCTGTAGGCTTTATGAAGAACAGATTAAAATAAAGCTGTGGGTGTTAAGAAAAAATTGATGTTTCTCCTCTTATCACATTTGGAGTTTTGTGGGAAACAGGGTTTGGTAGCAGTATTCTGAGTTTCAGTAGTGCCCCAGTGTGGGTAGTATTTTAAAATCTAGTAATCTTGTTGACTGTCTAAGCCAGATGCAAACAATTGACTCATTGCAAAAGTCCCTGGTGCTGGGAAAGATTGAGGGCAGGAGAGGAGGGCATCAGAGGATGAGATGACTGGATGGCATCACCAATGCATTGGACATGAAACTTGGGCAAACTGCGGGAGATGGTGAGGGACAGGGAGGCCTGGTGTGCTGCAGTCCATGGGGTCACAGAAAGTCGAACATGACTTAGAGACTGAACAACAATCACAGTCTTATTGACCAACAGTAATTGAAATGGCAGATGGAATATTTAGGGCCTGTAGATTTTTCCAGTATTTGGCATGCAGCAGTCTTTTTCTGTCAGTCAATCAATGAGTATTTACTGAATGGTCAGGCTATGTTTAGCACTTACCTACTTGCCATGCAGGATAAAGAAAGGAGAACTGGTTTCTTCCCTTAGGGAGATTTTAATTATATAAGAAAGATGAGGCTAAAAGTAGTAAAATATGAAATAGAATGTGAATCATAAGAGTATATGTGATTCACAATAGCTGAAAGGTGGAAGCTACCCAAGTGTCCATCAACGGATAAAGAAAATGTGTTCTCAAAAAAAAAAAAATGTGTTCTCTACAGACAATGGGATGTTGTTGCATCTTAGGAAATTCTGACACTTGCTATAACATGGAGGAAACTTGAAGATGTTAACTGAAATAAGCAAGCGACAAAATGACAAATACTGTATGGTTCCACTCATATGAGGTATCTCAAGTAGTCAAGTTCATTGAGAAAAAATTTAGAATGATAGTTGCCAGGGGTGGGACAAGGGTGGGTTGAGGGCTAGAGAGTTTCTATTTGGGAAAATGGAAAAGTCCTAGAGATGTTTGGTGGTAAAGATCATAGAACAATGTGAATGTATTTAAGTGAAACTGTATAGTGGAAAATGGTTAAAATAAATGTTACGTTTTACATATTTTTATTGTTATTGTTCAGTCGCTGTCATGTCCAATTCTTTGCGACTCCATAGCCAACTCCTGCAGCACGCCAGGCTTCCCTGTCCTTCATTATCTCCCAGAGTTTGCTCAAATTCATGTTTACTCAGTTGGTGATGCTATCCAACTGTCTCATCCTCTGACGTCCCCTTCTCCTCCTGCCTTCAATCCTTCCCAGCATCAGGGTCTTTTCCAGTGAGTTGGCTCTCTGCATCTGGTGGCCAAAATATTAGAGCTTCAGCTTCAGCATTAGTCCTTCCAATGAACACTTAGGATTGATTTCCTTTAGGATTGCCTGGTTTGATCTCCTTGCAGTCCAAGGGACTCTCAAAAGTTTTCTGTAACACCACAATTTGAAATCATCAATTCTTCAGTATATATTTTACCACAATAATAATAATTTTTTTAAAAGAGTGTCTATATATATATGTATATATAATATATTCAGACACATTTTATTACATCCTCAGGATGGTTTTCACAGCCCAGAGAGTCTCCTTCTGCTTCCAGGCGGCCATGTACATCAGGACATTACATGAATCTTGTCTGTTAGGTGGCTTGAGGCCACACATGCATCCAAGTCCATTCCAAATCCTCCCTCCATTCCACCTTGCTCTTCTTCTCCCTCTTCCCTTTTTATGCTCTCTTAGCCTTCCTTGTAGCTCTGTGGCCTCTCCTCACACCTGATTCCCAGCCCCAGATCAAAACCAGTTTAGAGAAACTAGATTACTGAGGCACCAGGACCCAGATATGAAATTTTTTCTATGTTGCTTGCAGTTCACCCTCTGTCCACGTTCTTCAGAGAACCCAATAGTAAAGTAAGCCAAATTCAATTGCCAGTCTATAACCTAAACTCTTCCTAAATTCACATCTCCAAATCATTCCTGCTTTTATTCTATGGCTCCTTCAAAAAGACTTGTGATAATTGAGGCTTCCCCTACTTGACCATCCTTCTGGGTGGCACTAGTGGTAAAGTACCCGCCTCCCAGTGCAGGAAACTTAAGAGATGTGAGTTCAATCCCTGGGTTCCCCTGGAGGAGGGCGTGGCAACCCACTCCTGTATTCTTGCCTAGAGAATCCCATGGACAGAGGAGCCTAGCAGGCTACAGTCCATGGAGTCACAGAGGTGGGCATGACTGAAGCGACTTAGCAGCATGACCTACTTGATCACCGTGGGGTTAGAGCACCTCTGCCGGAGTGCCCCCGGAAATCTTGGGGGAGAATTCTGACTCTCTCCACGTGCCCCTGTCTTCCAGTGCACTGTGTCCTGTGGAGGTGGCTTTCAGAAGAGGACTGTCCATTGCATGGCCTCAGAGAACAATAAAACCGAAGGCCAGGACCGATGCCTGTGTGATCACGAACCCAGACCCCCAGAATTCCAGAAGTGCAACCCGCAGGCCTGCCGGAAGAACCCTGGTAGGTGAATGGCTTTGCTCAGGGGGGCATAGAGCTTTTCATAAGTAAATTGTCCTGCATGACTCGGTCTGTGGGCCATTTTAGTCCCTGTTACTGAGCCGGCTTCCCTGGGAGCCATTTGTCTGATTTGGTGAAGTTTGACACTAGTTCCTTGACGGACCATCTCATCCTTTTTCCTGTTTTAGAGCACATTCACACTGACTTCCCACACCGATGAGAATCGCTTCTGTTTTTTCAAAGGTTTCTGAGATATGTTCTAGCTAGCCTTTCTTAGGAACCCAGTCAAGTGCTAAATGGCCCTTTCTATCACCTAGCACTGCTGTCTTAGGTTCTGCAGAAACAGACTCCAAGGTGCACAGTTGTGTGCCGGGGATTCATTAAGGAAGTGCTCCCACAGAAGATGCTGAGGGAGAGGGAAAAAAGACAGAAGAGGGAGAAAGCACAGCCAGCCTGCCATTTCAGACACAGTCCTGGCTTCAGCCTGGTCCCACGGGGATGCTCCAGGGGAAGTTAAGTCTTAGAGCTGTCTGCTCTTGAGGCCAATGGGCTGAGAGTTGACACACCCACACTCTTGTACCATTGACCAACAGCTCCCAGGAAAAGTAGACTTGAAGCTATTTAAGGCTCTCTACCAGTAGTAGCCTTTTTTCAAATATTTTTAAGCATGAGATGTAGTCAAACCTGTGGTTTACAGATTTGTTCCTTGCCTCCTTCCAAGCACTGAGGGCTGGCATTCAGCAGAGACTGTGGTCAGAGTAAATATATTGAGAAGAGTTTCCCTAAAGATTGTTTATCTGCAGATCATGTATTTATTTAACAGGTATTTGTTGGACACTTGCTGTGTGCCAAACATAATATCAAATGAGGAAGATCACCAACCAGTGAGATACTGATCAAGTTCCGATGTTAAGAGAGTACTTGGGAAGGTCATCAGACATAAACTGCAGGTGGGGGTGGAGGGAAGCGAAGGGTGAGTAGAAAGGTCAGGCTGCAGTTTCCAAGAGCAGCTTTCAGGGTATGCAGTAAGCAGGCAGATGATGATGTCATGGCATGTAAGTCTAAATACAGTACACAGTTCAAGGGGAGTTAGGAGGCAGTAGGACTAGAGAGGTAAGCTGGAGCTAGAGGATAAAGAGCCTCGTGAAGCACGCTGATGAGCTGCTTTATGCCTAGGGCAGATGGGAGCCCTTGACGTATTCCAGAGGAGTGAAGGTAAGAGAGTCATGCATTCTGCACTGTGGAAGGTGGAGAAGGGGACCAGGTCAGAGACGCAACTGTGCTTTAATCAGGAGATGTGTGGGGCGAGAACTGAGGCATAAGAAGTGCAGACAGAAGTGAGTGGATTCAAGGGCTGCTTAAAAGAGAGACTGACAGGACTTTGTGTGGGAAAAGAGGTGGAGAACACAGCCCAGAGGTCCAACTGGGGTAGCTGAGTGGATGAGGCTACCATTCCGTGAAAGAGGAGGCCCAGGGTGGATTTGGGAACCAGGAAAGGTATTGTGTTCTGTGTGGGATATGTTTTCAGAGGAGTCTGTGAATCCTTTAGGTAGGAGTGGCCTGTGATTGGTTTTTACACAGGTGCAAAAGTCAGGAGAGAGGTATGGGTTGGAAATCCTGAACAAAGTGCACTGAGAAAATGCTTCAGATCTAATGATCACATGCAGCTTCTCTCTGACCAGCGTGCATTTGACAGTGGCTATCACTGGTCTTACTCGAAACTCCAAACAGAGCTACCCGGGGCTTGTTTTCAGAGGTTTTATTAAGTTTTAGCCTTCCAGACTCTTGGTTACTCAAAGTGTGGCCCCTGGACTAGCTGCCTTGGCGTCACCTGGGAGCTTGTCAGAAATGCACGATCTCAGGCCTCACCCCAGACCTACTGAATCAGAATCTGCATTTAAACAAGAATCCCAGGTGATTTGGATGTGCCTTAAAGTTTGAGAAGCACCCTGTTCTATTTTTTAATTTTATTGAAGTACGGTTGATTTACAATGTTGTGTTAATTTCTCCTGTACAACAAAGTGATTCCATTATATGTATTCTTGTTCATGTCTTTTCCCATTTTGGTTTATCACAGGATATTGAATATAGTTACCTGTGCTATACAGTAAGACCTTGTTGTCTATCCATTCTATGTATATAATAGTTTGCATCTGCTAATCCCAAAAGCCCAGTCCATTCCTCTCCCACCCCCATGCGTGGTAACCACAAGTCTGTTCTCTATTCCTTTGAATCTGTTTCTGTTTCACAGACAGGTTCATTGGGGTCATATTTTAGAATCCACATACAGTATAAGTGATAGCATGTGGTATTTATCTTTCTCGTTCTGACTGACTTCACTTAGTATGATAATCTATAGGTACCTCATTGTAGTTTTGTTTTGCATTTCTCTAATAATTAGCAGTGATGAGCCTCTTTTCATAAGAAGCACCCTGTTCTAGACCAAAGGGTCAATTTGGAACTCTTTTCCTTTCATTTCATCACATTCTGTGGTACCACGTTTTTAAACGCTGAGGGCACAGAATCCTTCTAAGTTATGTTGGTTTTTATATAATTGAGGCAGCAACATACTGTTGGTTGACCATGCCTAGGGTCTGTTGTTGTTTGTGGCTGCACCATGCAGCGTGCAGAATCTTAGTTCCCTGACCAGGGACTGAACCCATGCTCCCTGCAGTGGGAGCATGGAGTCTTAACCACTGAACAGCCAGGGAAGTCCCTATTGGTTATTTTAAATAAATTTACATTGCACTGCCCAGCAACACGAGAGTTAAAGACAATTTTCAACAATCAAAATTGGGTTAAATGTGTATCTGATAATTTTTACATTGAAATCTCACACTGAAGAGATGATGACTAACAGTTGGCTGGCAATGGATGTAAATAACAATGAATTCTACTCACCAACAGTTATCAGGACAACAAAAGGTGATTACAAGCTTCTTTTGAAGGCAGAGCCATTCTTACTCATATAGAAACAACAGGAAAGAGCAGCTGCATGAAATTCTTTGATTTTAAAAAAGCTACCCTAACCCCCGTGCCCTCTAAAATGCTTTGAAACAAGTCATCCAATGTCCAAATTCATCTCAACTCGCCAGCCACCACAGTAAACATGCCCCCAAGCTCATCTTGGACTTCCCAGGTGGCGAGTGGTAAAGAATCCACCTGCGAATGCAGGACACACAGGAAACGCGGGTTCAGTCCCTGGGTCAAGAAGTTCCCTGGGAGACAAAAATGGCAACCCACTCCAGTACTCTTGCCTGGGAAATCCCATGGACAGAGGAACCTGGTGGGCTACAGTGCGTGGGGTCAGGAAGAGTCAGACATGACCGAGTGACTGAGCTCATGCCTGTCTTGTAAAATCAGGTATGAATTCATGTAAGGTTTGCCTTTTACTTCCTTTAGGTGCTATCTAAATTGTTAGTGACTTAAACTCTAAATTAGAATGACCACTTTCATAGTGGGGACTATAGAATCCAAGTATCTCGATTTAGAAAAATTTTTTAAAAGTTCATTCAGAAATATTTACTGAGTATCATCTATACTCTAGACATTACATTCATAATGATTAAAAATCAAAAGCTAACCCTTTATGCACACCATTCTTGAGTTGTTGTTTTTCAATTTGGGGAATGAGGGGTACAGAAGTAAATAAAAATAATGAAAGTAATAGGGAATGACAGTACTTAAGTTGATACAAATAAACATTTGAGTCAGTAGACTTTAAAAAATTTTTGTCCCAGTTTTATTTGAGATATAATTGACATATAGCACTGTATAAGTTTAAGGTGTACAGCATAATTATTTAATTACATACAACAGGGAGTGATAATCATGAAAAGTTTATGAATGGACATCATCTCATAGATACAAAATTAAAGAAATAGAAAAAATTGTTTTCTTGTGATGAGAATGCTTAGGATTCCTCTTAACCACTTTTGTATATAATGTACAGCATCACTAATTATATTTGTCCTGTTATATATTACATCCTTAGTACTTATATTATAACCAGAAGTTTCTACCTTTTGAGTGCCTTCATCCAATTCCCCCTCCGCCACACCACCCACCTCTGTTGTTCACTTGCTAACTTGTGTCCGTCGGTTTGTGACCCCATGAACTGCAGTACTGCAGGCTTCCTCATCCTTCACTATCTCCCAGAGTTTGCTCAAACTCGTGTGTATTGAGATGGTGATGCTATCCAGCCATCTCATCCTGCCTTCCATCTGGTGATAAGACACCACCTCTGGTAACCACAAATCTGACCTATTTCTCTATGAGTTAGTTTTTGAAGCATAACAAACAACACCGTTAGTTCCTGGTATACAACATAGTGATTTGATATTTCTGTACAGTTCAAATTGATCATAATGATAAGTCTAGGTATGGTATGTCACCGTATAAATATACTACATAGTTATTGACTGTATTCCCCACACTGTACATTCCATACCCATGACTCATTAATTTTGTGACTGGAAGTCGGTACCTCTTAATCTCCTCCACCTATTTCTTTTCCTCCCCTTACCCTACACTCTTCTGGCAACCACCTGTTTGTTCTCTGTATCTATTAGTCTGTTTTTGTTTTTTATTTTTGGAGATTCCACATATAAGTAAAATCTCTGTCTGATTTCATTTAGTGTTAATACCCTCTAGGTCCATCCATATTGTGGCAAATGGCAGGATTTAATTTCTTTTTCATGGCTCAGTATCATTTCATTGTATATATCTGAATGATATATACATCTTATCCATTTTTCTATTGATGGGCATTTATGTTATTTCCATATGTTGGCTATTGTTGCTGCAATGAACATAAGGGTATATATGTGTTTTCTAATTAGTGTTTTTGTTTTCTTTGGATAAATACCTAGGAGTGGAATTTTGGGGTTGTATGGTAGTTCTATTTTTAATTTTTTGAGGAGTGTCCATATTGTTTTCCATATTAGCTGCACCAACTTGCATTCCCACCAACAGGGCACAAGGGCTCCCTTTTCTCCACATCCTGGCCAACATTTGTGATTTGTGATCTTGATGCAAGACATTCTGGCCAGTGTGAAGTGATATCTCATTGTGGTTTTGAGTTGCATTTCCCTGATGATTAGTAATGCTGAGCATCCTTTCACATGATTGTTGGCCAGCTGTATGTCTTTGGAAAAATTTCTGTTCAGATCCTCTGCCCATTTTTTAATCAGGTTGTATGCTTTTTGATGTTGATGTATGAGATCTTTGTATATTTTGGATAGTAACCCCTTATCACACACACTGTTTGCAAATATCTTCTCCTATTCAGTTCAGTTCAGTTGCTCAGTTGTGTCTGACTCTTTGGAATCCCATGGCCTGCAGTATGCCAGGCTTCCCTGTCCATCACCAACTCTTGGAGCTTGCTCAGACTCATGTCCAACGAGTTGGTGATGCCACTCAACCATCCCATCCTCTGTCATCCCCTTCTCCTCCTGCCTTCAGTCTTTCCCAGTATCAGGATCTTGGGTATTCAGTAGGAACCTTTATGTTTTGTTGATATTTTCCTTCACTATGCAAAAGATTTTTAGTTTGATATATCCCCATTTATTTTTGCTTTTGTTTCCCTTGCCTAAATAGACAGATTAAAAAAAAAAAAAAAAAGACTGAGACTGACATCAAAGCATGTACTGCTGTTTTCTTCAAAAAATTTTGTAGGTTTTTTTTCCTATGCTTAAGCCTTTAATCCATTTTGAATTTATTTTTGTGCATGGTGTGAGATAACAGTCCAGTTTGACTTTTTTGCATGTAGCTGTTTGTTTTCCCAGCATCATGTGTTCAAGAGGCTGTCGGTTCCCCATTGTATAGTCTTCACTGTTTTGTCATAGGTTATTCGCCCATATGAGAGTGGGTTCATTTCTGGGCCCTCTATTCTGTTCCATCGAGCAGTGTCTGTTTTTGTGTCTGTACCATACTGTTTTGATTACTATAGCTTTGTCATATAGTTGGAAATCAGGACATGTAATACCTCTAGCTTTGTTCTTCTTTCTAAAGATTGTTTTGGCTATTGGTGAATCTTTTGTGTTTCCATAAACATTTAAAAATTAATCTCTTCTAGTTCTGTAAAAAATGCATTTGGTAATTTGATAGGGAGTGCATTGAATCTGTAGATTTCCTTGGGTAGTATCGTCATTTTAACAGAATTAATTCTTCCAATTCATGAACACAGGATATCTTTCCAGTTGTTTGTGTCATCTTCAGTTTCTTTCATCAGCGTCTGATAGTTTTCCAAGTACAGTTTTTAACTCCTTTAATTTATTCCTTGATATTTTATTCTTTTTGATGTCATTGTAAATAGAATTGTTTCTTCTATTTCTCTTCCTGATAGTTCACTGTTAGTGTATAGAAATGCATCTGATTTCTTTATATTAATTTTGTATCCTGCAACTTCATTGAATTCAGTGATGAGCTCTAGTAGTCTTTGTTGGCATCTTTTTAGGATTTTCTATGTATAGGATGTATTTAACACGTTATTGACCAGAGTCATATTAATACATCTGTTTTTCACCTGAATGTTACTGACTGGAGACATTTCAATGTTCACTTACATACCAATTCACTGGCCACAGGTATTAGTGTCTACTGAAATCCCTGGTCAATAATCTGTTAACAACCCTGCATTTTTACTCCTCTCTCTCATGTTTGTTTTTGACATCATATTTTATGTGTTTTTGTTTTGTTTATTCCTTAGCTACTTACTGTGGATATAGACGAACTTGCTGTTTTTGCCTTTTAATCTTTCTACATGATTGCTTTTTTGTATATTTGCCTTTATTGCGTATTTGTATTTACCATTTAATTTTTCCTTTTATAATTTTAATGTTTCTAATTGTGGCATTTTATTTTTCACTTACAGAAGTCCCTTTAGCATTTCTTGTAAAGCTAATTTGTGTGCTTAGTCACTCAGTCGTGTCCTACTCTGAGTAACCCCATGGACTGTAGTCCTTCAGGCTCCTCTGTCCATGGGATTCTCCAGGCAAGAATACTGGAGTGGGTTGCCATGCCCTTCTCTAGGGGATCTCCTCAACCCAGGGATTCAACCCAGGTCTCCCACATTGCAGGTGGGTTCTTTACTGTCTGAGTCACCAGAGAAGTTTAGTGGTGCTAAATTTTTTTAGCTTTTGTAAAACTTTCGATCTCTCCATTGGGTAGAATATTCTTGATTACAACCAAGAATTTCCTCTTTCATCACTTTAAATATATCATGCCCTTCTGGCCTGCACAGTTTCTGCTGAAGAGCCAGCTGATAGCCTTATGGGAGTGCTCTTGTACTTGTTTTCCCTTGCTGCTTTTAATTTTCTCCATTGAATTTTTGCCATTTTAATTACATTGTGTCTCAATGTGATCATCTTTGAGCTGATCCTATTTTGGACTGTGTGATTCCTGGACCTGGATGTCTCGTTGCTTTTTCAGGTTAGGGCAGTTTTTAGTTATTACATCATCAAATATGTTCTCTGCCCATTTCCCTAATTTTCCTTCTGGGGTCCCTATAGTGTGAATGTTAGTGCACTTAATATTGTATCACAGAGGTCTCTAAACTGTCCTCATTTTTTTTTTTTTTTTTTGCTTTTCTGTTCAACTTCAGTATTTCCACTACTGTCTTCCAGCTCGCTGATCTGTTCCTATCATCTCATCTACTGTTAATTACTTTTAGTGTATTTTTTATTTCAGCTTTTCTATTCTTCAGCTGTTTGATTCTTTCTTTGTTAATCCTCTCACTTTATTCACTGATTCTTCTCTCAAGTTCTTTGAGCATCTTTGTAATCATTACCTTAAACTATTTTTTGGATAGGTTGCCTGTCTTCAGTGCAGTTAGTTCTGGGATTTTATCTTATTCCTTCATTTGGCATATATTCCTCTATTGCCTCGTTTTGCCTGATTTGCTGTTTTTATTTTTGTGTATCTGATAGGTTATGTTTTCTGACCTTGGAGAAGCAGCCTTTTGTAGGAGAAATCCATGTGTTCCAGCAGCATAGTCCACTCTCATCACATAAACTTTGTGCTCTAAAGGTGTCCCCACGTGGGCTGCATGGGTCCTTCTGTTGTGATGGGCTGACCACTGTGGGTGGTCTGGTAGGTGTGGCTGGCTTCCTGTAGATTGCTGCCAGCCTCTGCCTTGGTGGGGCCAGGACATGGGATGGCTGATTACAAGCCTACCCGTAGGTGGAGCTGGTTCCCGACATGACTGGCTGTGAGGTCCATGGTGTCCCAAAGCTGCTGTTGGCCTGCTGGTGTGTGACCTGTGACTTGGAGTTGATGTCAGCCTGCAGATTGGTAGAGCCAGGTTCGGGGGTCTCTTGTTACAGGGTCCTGAAGGTCCTAGAGCTGGTGTCGACCCACTGGTAGGTAGAGCCATATCCTGGGGCTGCTGGATGAAGGGTCCAAGGTGTCTCAGAGCAGATGTTGGCCTGCCAAATGGGCAAGGGCCAGGGGTTACTGACATGGCAAGCTACAGGGTGAACCCTGGTGGGTGAAACCTGGTCCTGGGACTTCTGGCCTCAGGGCTCTGGGGGTCCTGGAGTTGATGTGTCAACCTGCTGGTGGGTGGGGACTGGGCCCTGGGGGTCCTGAAGCTAGTCCTAGCACATTGGTGTGAAAGGGCTGGGCCCTAGACCCTCCAGTGGGCAGGGCCAAGTCAAGGCAGCTCAGAGGGTCTTAAACCAGCAGGGATGCTGGTGACTGGGGCCGTGTCTCCACCTGGTAGTTGCCTGACCTGGGGCATCCTGGTACAGACAGACTGCCTTCAGATTACTGCTTCTGCCTTGGGTCCTGGAGCATGTGAAATTTTGTGTGTGCCCTTTAAATCAAAGTGTTAGTTGCTCAGTCATGTCCAACTCTTTGTGACTCCATTGCCCATAGGCCACAGGCTCCTCTGTCCATGGGATTCTCCAGGCACGAATTCTGGAGTAGTAACAATTCCCTTCTCTGGGGGATCTCCATGACCCAGGGATCAAACCTGGGTCTCTTGCTTCACAAGTGAATTTTTACCATCTGAGCCAGCAGGGAAGCCCTTTAAGAACGGGGTCTTTATTTCTAATAGCACCTTTGGCTCTCCTAAATTTCAGCCCTATCAGCCTTAAGGCAGATGTTCTGGGGACTCATATTATCCATGCAGGACTACTGACCTGGAATGCCTGATGTGGGGGTCAGGCCCCCTGCTCACGGAGAACCTCTGTTATTATTATTTTCATTTGTGGTCCACCCGCCCAGAGTTACGGGTCTTAACTTGTACTACATCTCCATCTGCCTACCTGTCTCCTTGCGGTTTCTTCTTTATATCTTTAGTTGTAGATCTTTTCTGCTAGCCTTTCTTATCAGTAGTTACTCTGTACACAGTTGTAATTTTAGTATGCCTGTGGGAAGAGGTGGGCTCAGGGTCTTCCTGCTCTGTCTTGGCTACTTCTCAGCAGACTTCCTACTGAAAGATATTCTTCCAGATGAACAGAATTTCAATTCATTCATTTGTTCAGCAAATATTGCTGATCACAAGATACGTTTCAGGAAAAACCTAAAAACTAAGGATACAGACATGAGTATGCCACAGTTCCCTAGCCTCAAGGAACCCAAAGTCTTACACAATCTGTATTTGCCAACAACATGGAAATTATTTTTTACCTTTTGTGGGCAAAATATTATCCCTTCAACTTAGACATAGCTTATAGCAAGGGAACAAGCTTATAACTGTCCCTTTAAGTTTCCAAGTGTGACTTCTATTGAACAGACATAGGCAAATTGGGACGTCCTCTCTAAGTTGCCCCTAATTATAAGTATTGTGTGTGCTTCGGCTGGGATCCAGTTGGCTGATGAACACAGCCAGCCTTCATTGTTTTACAATAATAAGGAGAACTGGTGCAATTAAGCCCTGCCATGTTGTTGGGCTCACAGTCATTGTCTAAATGAGCTGCTAAACATAGGCCTGGAACACAGGCTCCCAATATAGGTCACTGCCTTCCTCTACTCTTCCTTCCAGTTCCCCACTTTCAAACAGGAAAACTCGGGACCTACATGTTCCCAGGGCTCTGAGGACCATTGAAAAGCAGGGCTCGTGATCCTGTGGTTCCCAAGATCAGGCAAGGACACCAGGCTTGGTTGGGCCTCTTTTATTCCTGGAGGTGTGGACCTGACAAGTGGGAGCCCTGGGTTAAACAAATGAAGATGTTCTGGTGAGGGAAGATCTGTCCATGTGGGCCCCTCCTCCCCCATCACCAGCACAAGAGATCCGTTCTCTTGGAGGCACAGCTCTAGAGGCACTAAGGCAACATTCGGATTCCAGCATCACCATCTGCTTTCCAGCTGTGTGATGCTGGGCCAGTTAGTAAGCCTTTCTGGAACTTCAGTTTTAAAAGGAGAAAAATAGATGTACCTGTAAGTAAATTTCTGTGAGGATCAAATGAAATAGTATATATCAAGCACATTGCCTAGTATGTGGTTAGTGCTTAATAAATTGTTATATCCATCATTGTTATGGGGGAGGAGGTGCATTACTTTCCTAGTTGCTCTTGCAACTTATCAGAAGCTTAAAACAACAGAAATTTATTCTCACAGTTCTGGAGGCAAGGAGTTAAAAAACCAAGATTCTTGGTAGGATCATGCTCTTTTGTCTTAGCTTCTGGTGGTCATCAGCTTTCCCTGGCTTGTAGCTGCATAACTCCAGTCTCTGACTCCATCATCACATGGCAATCTTCCTCTGTGTGTCTGTGTCATCACATGACTTTCTCTTTACCACATGTGTTTATCTCTTCTCTCTCTGGATAAGGACACAGTCATGTTGATTAAGAGCCCACTGTACTCCAGTGTGCCTGCATCTTGATTTACATCATAATTACATCTGCAAAGAAATATTTCCAAATAAACTCACATCCACAGGTACCAATGGTTAAGACTTCAACTTTGAAGGAACACTTAAGCTTTGGAGGACTCAATTCAACCCAGAACAAGTTAAAGACTTTGAGGTACTCTAAGAAACTTTTCTGTTCGGTTGGCAAAAAAAGTTCACTGGGGTTTTTCCATCAGATGTTTTAGAAAAACCCAAACAAGCTTTTTGGCCAACCCAATAGAATGGTAGGCACCCTAGAGAGAGGTCACACTTCAGCCTTTAGTAGAAAAGGCTCACACACCATTTACAGAACAGTTTAAGATAGAACATAGTGCCACGTTTGAGCAAATGTTACAATAATAATACAGGTTTGGAGATAGGGACAGAAGGGATCCATGTGGTCCAACATGGCCAAAAGAAGCTTTGTGGAGAGGAGGAATGGAAGCTAAGCTTTCAGACTTCCACTGTCTTCTCTTGTAGTAGCACCAGAGCACTCACAAATTCATGGCAAGGAGACTGTGGGACAAAGAGTTACCCCAGATGTACCTTCTCCATCCACCATCCACCCAGGTCTCAGGAGAGACTTAGAAATCAGAGCAACCCTATGGTGCCCAGGCATCTATGCTGGGCCCTGTTCCAAAGCCAGAAGCCCAGGAAGGAAGCCCTGCCTCATTCTAAAGAGCAACCCACTCCAGTATTCTTGTCCGGAGAATCCCATGGACAGAGGAGCCTGGCGGGCTACAGTCCACAGGGTCACAAAGAGTCAGACATGGCTGAAGTGAGCACACACACATGCACGCATCTTGAGAACATGAATTTAATGTGTTGTCTTCATTCGGCTATATAAACAAGTAAAGTTTTTTTTTCCGTCATTGCAGTCCTTTGGGTGGATTGCCTGTGATGTGCATTGCATTCTGATAGGCCCCATGGAGAACATCTGCTGCTCCTGCAGGAACGTGGGAGATGAAGAGCTCAGATTCCTAGTCCACAGTAGGAACACTTGGTAGAAATACGTACTCTTTCTGAAATATCAGATCATGTACAGAAGTTTCCTGTGGGATTAGGGGACACTGACTTTTATAATAGTTTTAAGAAGAGGCCTGAAGAAGAAAAGCAGCAGCAATGAAAAGGTTGTGTTACCTACTCTCAAGTGCACTTAACACTTGCAAACCACATGGAATTCTGACAGTTAACAGAAGATATCTCTATATGAAGAAGAAGAAAAAAAAGGCACAGTCAAGGAACGATGAGTTCTGAGCAGGTGAAAAGCATTTTTTGGCCTTTGTGACCTGAAGGTGAAAAATGCAGTGAGAGGTGAAACAGTGTCACAGATTTGGATAAAGAGGAATATTACCTCAATTTCTTCTTTTACTGACAATTCTATTTACAAAGGACAGCAGCCTGTTTGGGGTAAAAAGCTTTACTGTAGGACTCTTCAAATCTGTAATGGAGAAGGAAAATCAGGTAGAGCTCTGAAAGGCGCAGAAGCAAAGTTTAAAACAAATTTCATTTTATAAAAGAAAAATCTGTTATCTGGCCCTTATTGAATTTCTTCCAGACAAAGGCCACTGCAGTCTGAGTATCTACCACCCACAGAATAGGCGAGGATGGTTCCTGAGAAATCTAGTCCAATCATGTATGAGGAAAGGACTGTCAAGATATTAGGCTGGTGCAAAGGTTTTGGACTGTGAATTTTAAATTATTATAACTAGGCTCAAACACATTGTTATTAGTTAAATTAGGAACTATTATAATCAACACATTACTACACAGGAGTAACCGTCAGTGGATGTCAACGTTATTATGAATTGCTATGGCTCCTTTCCCAGTGGACATATAAAATCTTCCATTAATAGAAGTTGTGCTCTTTCACTTAACAAAAAGATCATCTTTTTTTTTCTCATCTTTTGTCTCCTCCCACAGATCTCCTTTGCACCAAGGACAACTTATCAGCCAGTTTCTGCCAGACGCTGAAAACCATGAAGAAATGTTCCGTGCCCACCGTGAGGGCTCAGTGCTGCCTCTCGTGTTCCCAGACGCACGTGGCCCACACCCAAAGGCCAAGGAAGCGACAGCCACTCAAGATCCCCAAAGCACCCTGAGTGCAGGAGGAAGCCACCCCCCACCATAGACTGCAGCAGCCTGCTGACCAGGACATGTTCTAGCCCAGGGACCACTTCCTCGCTGTGTTACTCTGTGTGTTTCAGGTTCAACTTTGACTCATAACAAAAATTACACTGTGTCCCTTTAGCCACACAGTGTCCCTCAGGAGTCATGGCACTGTTGTGCTCACTGCTCCCTGATAGGCAGGTGAGGTGTCCAGGAGAACTGGGCTTCTCATGGGGTCATCTCCTGGGAGAGGTACCCAGGTGGACAACTCTGTGAAATGATGTCTTTTGTTTCTCCCTTAAAGATAAAAACAGAGAGAGACCATATTTTCCCCAGACTACCTCAAGAGTATTAGGAAACAGCCTCACTTATCCAGGGAAGAAATACACTTGTTAATTTACTTTGATGAAATCACTCCCTTTTTTCTTTTTTTTTTTCTAAATCTCCCTACTTGGGGCAGCTGCTGTTTCAGATGTCATGGGGGAACTTTCAGGAACATTCTTGTAATTCATCCAGGCAGGGGACCACTTTCTCTACCCAATATTTAACTGAGGCAGGAAGAAAAAGTCCTGGCTACAGACTCAGTCTGTCCCTAATCCCTGTAGACTCTACATCTGAGCTGTTTAGACTCCCGTGCCTTCCTAGGGACACTAGAAGAAGAGGAAATGGACAGGAACTGTAGCTTTAGTAAACCTAAGGGATTTAGGTTATACAGAAGCCATTTCTGACTTAGGATAATTTCTATGAAAACTCTTAAAAAACCAATGATCAGAAATCAGTTTCTTGTATCAGGAAGAGAATGTGGGCTTCTGTTCTTCCCACTTCCCTGGCACATACCCATTGCTTCGTAGAAGAGCATGTGAGTCTTCCTGTGTGACTGTCCGTTCCCTGGCACATCCCTGCCTGGGTCTTCAATTCAGGGCGAACATCTTTCCACCGCTGGGGCTTTACACATCACAAGAGCTACAGCCAGGTCTGCGTCTACAACCCGCCCACCTACCCTCAGGTTGGGAAATGGAGCTCTAGATGAAAATATCTCTAAGACCTAGGTAAATTGTATCAAGTATAGAAAAACTTTGTATAAACTAATAGTCTCAAGAAAAAAACTTTTCAAAAAAGAGGTAAAGCTGACCTACTCTCTAGCACACCCAGTAGTTACTTTTGAGAATCTGTTTCCTTGAAGGGAACAGGTGAGTCAGGGAGTCCAAAAAAGTTAAGAAGGCTGAATCTTTGATGTTCCCATCACCCAGCAGGAGTCAAAGTAGGTTATGGTCTCAAGATGAAGGTGAATTTTCTGGTTTGTAAGAGGTGTTTATATGAACTGAACCTGGAAAATCAGGGGAGGGTGAGAGGAGTAGAGCCCCCAGGGAAAGAAGCCTTCAGAACCAGCTCTTGACAGGGGGGAAGGCAGAAGAGTCATCTTCATGTCATGGACCGCCTGTCTTCAGACTCACACACAAGTACCATTAACATTCACCATGGAGCACAGTGTCCCATCTTTCCCTTGAGTTATCTCTCCGTTCAGCAGAATGGTGCTATTGAAACATGGTGCTAATATCCAGATGGTGGCAGAACGAATATAAACATGTAGATAGATGTACAAGTGGGCAAATCCATATGCGTCTTCTGTTAAATGTGTGATGGTGTTGCTGGCCAATGCCAGTTCTATTGCTTGGATATCAGAAGCTGAAAATTTTTATATTATGTGCTTTTTTTTTTTTTTCAAGCCATTACTGTGTATTATTCTGATAATTGCCTGTGGAAAATAAAACACTGGTGTTGGGATGGAATTTGAGATAGGACCAGACACAGTAGCAAAGTAAAAATGTTTACCAAAACCAGGGAATTTATTTCTGTATGATTAGGTTCTTATATTCTGTCCTTAAATCTAAACATTGCTGGCCGATGACAGTCTCTGGTGAAATCAGTTTTAGAGAGAAGATGCTTAAATCATCAGTGACAGGAGTAGAAGAGAACCTGATTTTTTTTCTAATGAGGCAGTTTGCAAAAACTGTCCCTGAAGTGTAGTATAGGCTTTCAAGGGGATCAATTTAGTAAGTTGGATGGATTTAACTTAACCTGGTACTCTGCTGTCCAGGGCTTCTCCGGTGGCACAGATGGTAAAGAGTCGCTGCAATGCAGGAGAAATGGGTTCGATCCCTGATTTAGGAAGATCCCCTGGAGAAGGGAATGGCAACTCACTCCAGTATTCTTGCCTGGAGAATTCCATGGACAGAGGATCCTGGCTGGGGTTGCAAGGAGTCAGACAAGAGTTGGACAGAGTTGGACAAGACTGAATGACAGATGACAGAAAATGAGATGGTTGGATGGTATCACCAAATCAGTGGACATGAGTTTAAGCAAACTCCAGGAGATGGTGATGGACAGGGAAGCCTGACATGCTGCAGTCCATGGGGTCACAAAGAGTCGGACAGACTTAGCAACTGAACAACAACAACTGCTATCCCAGGATCATGCATGTCATCAGAGCCCTGGATATGACTAGTTTTACAAAACTCAGGAACAAACCCAGATTCCCGTGACCTCAGCAAACTAGGCCAGATTTCCCAATACGCAAAATTTTATTTATGACCCATGAGGAAAAGATGGTAGAAATGTAGAGAGGGTCTGGCCAGGTGCCCTATTCTAGGCCTTTCTCTTGTTTCTCAAAGGCAGAATATTGGCCCCTAATCCTACATCATGAACATTCACTTCCTGTATTGAGGCTGTGAGGTAAGACAGTTGTGTAGCATCTGTCATTCTGGGTCGCAAGATAGTACTTGCTACTGGAGTCATCTGACATGGTTGTTCCCTTGACAGTCACTCAACTTTGGGTCATCAGGGTTTTGAAAGGTCCCCATGCTAGCAATAAGAGAGGGACCTCAGATTAACAGGAAGACATGAAAGACAAGAACCTAGATGACATCTCACCATTCTTTTGGTGCTCACAGGGGCCAACGTGAAGTAGCGATGTTGCTTTATTTCCTCCGTGGCCTCCTTTCCTCCCACCTTGAACAAGCAAGTGAGAAGTGTAGCAAAAGACACTGGATATGCGTCTACCATGAACCAGAGAGGCCACCACAGGGCCTGGTGCTTCAATACATAAAGGTTCTCAAGCCCAATCTGGTTTATGTCACCTCTCCCAGTGGTAGACTTAACTCTTCTCTGAAAAGGTATGGGTTCATTTAGTTCTTGAACATCCAAACATAATTCAAACCACCATGAGGAAACAACATTTCAAGAGACTAAAGAGTGAATACCTTTGTAAAAACGAAATCAATTTATGATACAAGCAGCTACCCCTTTGTATGAGTGACTCATTTTAACGTTGGGACTTCTTAAACAAGAGTGTATCTCTGTCCAAATCTCCTGATCCATCTCTACGTGGTGGAGCCATCCCAGTGTGAAGCTTTCAGATATTGAGTATTGTTGATAACGTTCATCATGTTTTTGGAACATGATTTGAAGGATTTATATTGTTTCAGGTCATAATTTCCCAATCAATTGGTTAAAATCCCCGAAACTGTAAAAGCTACACATTGCTTCACCAGAGATTACAAGTCATAGCACTTCTGACTTTAGGATGAAGCCCTAGGCCAATGAAATCAGTGCACAGCAATTTACTTTCGAGAGAGAGGCCTCATGATATGAACTATCTGGTGCTACAACTTAACCAACATATTTGATGCTATTTTTTTTGTATTGCTTGTTCAAATATTGTTAGTATTATTTTAAGTTATGTCATTAAAAAATATGGTTGGGAAAGCACAATTCTGCCTGTCACTGCCCTCCAAAGTGGTTGCATGTGGTCCATGGCCTCATCCATTGTCCTCTCTGCATCTCTGTACTGCTTTCCCAGGCCTAGACTCCTTAAGGGGTACCTCAGTGGGTACCACAGTATTTAAAACCAGAATGATAACTGTAGCCTGCCGTTGTGTGGCATCAATAAATGGCCAGACTCACTGGTGTTTCCATGTGATTCATTTACCCCTGCTATGAGACTCCCACTAGCCACCAGAGCAACTCTGGAATTTAGCAACCTGGAGGAGGATCTGTCAATTCCTCCCTCCCTCACTCCCTGCAGACTCCCTCCTCCTCCACCCTTAAATCCGTATGTCACAATATGAGTCACGTCCCAGGTGAAGTAGAACTTGGGTCTCTTCTCACGAACGATTGTGCAGTAACCAACACAACCCACCATACGACCATCTGAAGTGATACTTGAAATCTGCCACAATCCCAGATCCAGCATATTGGGAATTGCAGCTCACTGCATAACCTAGTCCCTCAATCTATCCAAAATTCAGACATAATGGAGACTTCCCTGGTGGTCCAGTGGTTAAGAGTCTGCCTGCCAATGCAGGGGACACAGGTTCAATCTCTAAAAGACCCCATGTGCCTTGGAGCACCTAAGCCTGGGCGCCACAACTACTGAGCCCACGTGCACAATTATACACTGAAACCCAAGCTTTCTAGAGCCCATGCTCTGCAACAAGAGAGCCCACCACAGTGGGAAGCCTGTGCACTGTAACTAGAGAGAAGCCCCCACTTGCCACAACTAGAGAAAGTCTGCATAGCAATGAAGACCCAGTACAGGCAAAAATAAATAAAATTTAGAAAAAAACAACAATGAATTGTAGGCATGCCTTCTCTTAATGCTTAAGAGAAAGTAATAATGAAGAGGAATTCGCTTTAGAAATCCAACATATTTTTTCCAAAGGTGGTGCACAGCATGGTAAGTATAACCAGCAATTGTATCGAGTTGGCCCAAAAGTTCATTCGGGTTGTCCTGTAAGACAGAAAAACCCAAACAAACTTTGGGGCCAACCCAAAAGAATCTGGACTTATGGACATGGAATCCACTCACATGGAATGAGTAAGATCACTGAGGCAGGGAAGAGTGAGGCATCCACAGGTGACCCCTACAATGTTTGTAGGCATGCATAGGGGTGGTAGGAAGCTGATTTGGGTCAAGAAATCAGAGGGCCATGAACACCTCCCTGTTTGTACCTTGAAAACTCTCCTATGACCACTAGGTAACTCTTATCCTACAAGGCTCAGCTCAAAGGCTTTTCCCTATGAGGCCAACGCTAACCCTGCCACAAAGACAGAGGCACTTCTCTGCTGCTTCTTCACTGCGTCCATTTTCCCCTAGGAGAGAAGTCCTTAATTAGAGATGGTTTTGTCCCCAGGAGACATCTGACAATGTCTGAGACCCATTTGGTTTTCACAAATTTGATGGAGGGTGCTACTGGCATCTAGCAAGTAGAGGCCAAGGATGCTGCTAAACTGTCTATAGGACAGCCCCTCCCACCACAGAGAATTATACAACTCAAAATGTCAGTAGTTCTGAAGCTGAAAAACTGCAGCAGAACAGCTATCACCCTGGAGTGAGTAGCAGGGTTTCTGGGTTGAGTAAAACCGAGCTCACCCTAACACTCAGACCTCACTAAGAACTGATGGGGTGGGCCAGAAAACTTCCAAAGAAAAAAAATGTGTATCAAGGTTCAAAGGTCACTAGCTTGATTTAAAATAATTTCAGAGGAGAGAGAAGGTAAGGAGGATGGCTCCACAAGAGTCTTGAATCAGCTGCTGAGGGCTCAGGTGTTCAATCCTAGAGTCAGAGGAAATAAACCAGAAGTGGGAAAAATGGAAAACTGACATATTGAGGGTTTGGAATAATCACCCTCCTCCAACTGAGGTTTTGAACCAAACAGCACAGACATGCTCAGCCAGATCAAAACAACAGCTTTACTGATGGTGAAGCTGGCTTTCGGAATGTATTTTAGAAGAACATGGAAAAGGGCTTTCCTACCCTTCTCTGCAGCGCCAGGTTTCAGGCTCAAGAGGTACGTAAGGGAAAGGTTGGGGGAAAGAGGAGAGACAAATGAACTACTCAAGCCATTAAACTTGGTACATAGAAGTACCCATGGCCATTAAATATTCACTAATAGTAGCCATACCTCTTGCCCTGAGAGAAGGCTGACAGGGGTATCAAAGATGCCAAAGAGATAGCCTACTACTGTCCACCCTTGAACAGGAAGACCCCTGCTTCTATGTGAAAAAGGTAAGATTAGCATGAATGGATGATATAGGGGAGCAGAGGGGAACATTATAAAAAAAAAAAAGAAGGTTCCAGGGCTTCCCGGGTATATTGCCCACCAGGAGACACAGGTTCAATCCCTGATCTGGGAAGATGCCACATGACTCAGAGCAGCTGAGCCCATGCTCAGCTGTAGAGTCTACACTCTAGAGCCCTGCAGGCCACAACTACTGAAGCCCGTGTACCTTAGACCCTGTGCTCCACAACAAGAAAAGCCACCGCAATGAGAAGCCCAAGTATTCCAACGAAGGGCAGCCCCATCTCATCACAGCTAGGGAAAAGCCTGTGCAGCCACAAAGACCCGGCACAGCCAAAAATAAATAAACAAAATTATTTTTTAAAAATGGTTCCTTTCCCATAAATTCTGAATGATGATGTGATTTTAAGATCATAATGAAAAGACAGAAGAAGCAGCGTAAAAGCAAGACACAGAAGTTAAGGAGAGAATGGCCCTATCTCTGAGCTCACTCTCCCACCAAGCACTGTCCCCCGACTCCCCTCTGGACAGCCCCGGGGCCCCTTCATTTCAGCGGTACTGCCCAACTCACCCCAACTTGTTTCATGGGATGTGGCCAGGACTAGGGGTGCTCATTGATGGTCTGTGTGGATCCGGCAGTGATGGGATACAAGTCCCGGGGCCAAGGTAATACCAAGGCAGGGAGCATAATCCAGCTGGAACTTGACGTCAGGCAGCCACCAGCTGGGGTCCTGCTCAGACGCCAGCTACAGTGGAGCCTCTGGGACCATCACTGGATGGCTTCCTCTCTGGCTGGAAGAACAACTGGGAAACATCCCCACAGACAGCTGGGTTGGGATGGGAAGACAGAGAGGCAAGAAAGACATTAAGAGAACTAGTCCATGGTGTTGGCTGTGCAGAGACAGGCTGGAGGGGATGGGGTGTGGCATGCTGCAACCAGGGGTGTTTCCAGAAGCAGCCCAGGCCATCATGGAAGAGAAGCTCCCCTGTTAAGTGGCATGACGGGAGGGGTGGGGCCACCATGGCAGCCCCTCACCCCACCCTCTGACCCCTGCCTCTGCAGCTTCCAGAAGAGGCTCTGGCCCAGGCAGGCTTACATGTTCCAGCCACTGCCTGGGCAGCCCAGGCCCAGACACCAGTAGGCTGCCCATGCACAGAGGTGGGGCTGAAATCACAGCTGAGTCCCAGGGGCTATGGGACTTAGGAAACGGAAATGAAATCTCAATCCAAGGCTGCACAGACACTGAGTTACACCTCCTCCACCAGCTTTGTGAATTCAGCACATGCAGAGCATCCAAAGAGATGGCATGTACTCCCGAGGCTGGGAGGGGTCTGACCTTAGCAGCTGTGGGCCTTGTGGGTGCATGCATGCAGGAGCTGGGCCGGGCCAGAATCTGAGCTGTCTCCATAACTCCCACAGTGGGTCCTGGGTATGCAACTACTTCAGCCCTGTGACCTGAGCTCGATGGTCCTGCTGGCCCTGTGAGCACAAAGCCTGAGAGGCACCAGGGCCGATCGCTGGCATGCCCATGGCTGAGGCAGGGCTGAGGGCAGTGACAACAACAGAGTACTTTGTGAATCCACACGAAGGGTGAAAGATGACACAGCAGAGTGCACTCACAGGTGAGCAGCTCCAGGGAAGAATACTCAGGGGCTCCTCGCCCAGAAAGAGTGTTCTAATCCCACCTGCCTGCATTTGTAAGTCACTTCAGTCATGTCCGACTCTGGGCGACCCTATGGACTATGGCCTGTCAGGCTCCTCATCCATGGGATTCTCTAGGCAAGAATACTGGAGTGGGTTGTCATGCCCTTCTCCAAGGGATCTTCCCGAATCAAGGATCAAACTTGCATTGCTTATGTCTCCTGCATTGGCAGGCAGATTCTTTACCACTAGCACCATCTGGGAATCCTTCCAATCCTGCCTACCTTGCAGCAAAGACTGGAAATGCAGCTCAGACAGATCTGGAGACTTCTGCTCCAACAACAGGGAGCAGACCTTGCCCCTGACAGGGCAGTGAAAACCACCGAGCAAAAAAGAGACCCTCAGCATCCAGCACAGGCTCTGGTCACCACAGCATCTGTTATACCGTCTGTCAAGGCAATAACAGTCAGCATACACTGAGGAAGAGGTGGCAGGCAGCCATACTAAAAACAGCCCTCTTACCAAAAAAAATATCAAACCCACACAGGTTACAGAGGAATGCTCTCACATAAAAATAGTCCACCAAGACCAAAGTAGATAACTGTTTCTCCTAAACTCACAGAGCAAGAGAAACATAAGTGAAGAAGCCAAGGAATCACACCCAGTTAAGAGGTGGAGCCAATTCCCCTGAAAGAACAATGAAACAGACCTCTCCAGTCCAATAGACACTGAGTTCTAAAAGGAGATAATGTAAATACTGGAGGAATTAAGAAAGGTTCAACAGAAATGCAGATTGCTGTAAAAAGCAATTAGAAACTATAAGGAGGAGCCAAGAAAGGTTAGAGAATTCATTTAAAGAGTTGAAAGTTGAACTAAAGATGCAGAAGCAATAATGCATTACCAGAACCAATAATGCAGAAGAATAAATAAGTGATCTAGACTATAGAATAATGGAAATCACTCAATTAGAACAGCAGAGAGAAAGCCAAATGAAAAAAAGAAAATGAAAGCAATATAAGAGAACTGTGGTAAAAGATGAAGTGTGCCAATTTACACAAAATAGGAATCCCAGAAGGAGAAGAGAAAGGGGGATTGAAAATATATTTGAAGAAATTATGGCTGAAAACTTCCCAAACCTAAAGAAGGAAACAAATACCCAGACACAGGAAGCACAGAGGGTCCCAAACCAGATAAACCCAAACAGATCTACACCAAGACATAATATAATAAAAATGGTAAAAGTTAAAGATAAAAAAGGATTCTAAAGGCAGCAAAACAAAGAGTTAAATATAAGGGGACCCCCATAAGTCTAGCAGCTGATTTCTCTACAGAAATGCTGCAGGCAAGACATATTCAAAGTCCTCAAAGGCAAAAATCTGCAACCTAGGATATTCTACCCATTCTATCACTTAGAATAGAAAGAGACATAAAGAATTCTTCAGACAAGCAAAAGCTAAAAGAATATAGCAACACTAAAGGAAATACTGAAAAGTCTTCTCTAAATAGAAAAGTAGTAAGAATCTATAGGAAAGAAAAAATCATAATTGGAAAGTAAATCGCTTAAATAAGCCAGTAGACAAAATAAGAAAAAAATATCAAACATTTCTGTGAAAGCGATGATCACCACAATGAAGAGCAAAAGGAATGAAAATGAAAATGCAAGGTGCTTACAAGCTCACACGTCCATTCCCCTCCCAGCCTCTTCACTAAGCAGCTCTGGATACTGATGCTGGGACTCTTCCAGGACAAAGGCCATTCTCCTGGCCTCTGAACTGCCTCTGTTTTCCAAATCTCTCCTGGCTTTGTCTTACTTTAGACATCCATGGCAAACTACTCAGTTCCATAGGGCCTGGGTCATCATTATCACCTTGGTTGTCATAACCTGGACCTAGTCATGTGTGGTTGCTCCTGGTGGTATGCCTTCAGAAAGAGAAAGAGCTGCACTCCCCCAGATGGCTCACAGAGCTGGTACTTATTTAAAAGGAACAGCGAGTCTCAATAGGAAAGCAAGCCCCCTTTGAGGAAAAAGAATGGGAGACGACGGTGGTGCCAATCAGTGAAAAAGCAGGAGTACCTTTCTCCAACTCCGTAGAAATAATTGCAGATGGAGTCTGATGGTGGAGCCACTGGGGACCAGCTTAACCCCAAGGCTGCACAAATGGCAATTTGGTTTTAACTGATTATCTTGTGCTTGATTTTGATTTCAGACAAGGGATGAACTAATGAAGCTGAGATTAAATTAGCTCTCCTTGGCCCTTGTGGATTGAGAAATGGATTAGCTATGTATTGCTGAGAGCCAATTGTCCTTTACTGTCTCTATGATTCACTAAAGAGCAGAACATTAAGAAAACTCATCTTCACTTGTCTGGTGGTTGGTGACATGGGCATTTGAACGCATCTGAGCCTCAGAAGGTGAGAAAGGAATATAAAAACTGACAAAAATTTCTTCCCTCCTAATCACTTAGAGAGCTGCAATGCTGGGAACAATTTCAATTGCCAGGTTATTTGGAGTAGAGAGATCAGAAGTGAAGGTGGTACAGCTATGTCCATTGTTGGGATTTTTTTTTAACAACATAATCACTAGACTGAAATCTTACTATTCATTTGTACCATAGTATTCCTAGGGTCATCTTTATACATTTTTTATAACACAGTTCAAAAGGCCAACTTCCCTCAAGATGTGTTATTGCTCATGACCTCTGAGGTTCCCAGGTAGGAGGAAAAAATTTCCACTCTGGCCAAGTAAACAAAGAATGGTTTTCTGGGGCCCTTTGCAGGTTATATGTTAGATGATTCTCTGTGCCACGTCTAGTTTGGTATGAAATTGTCCAGTGTTTTTGGTGAATGAGAGCTGTCCTCTAGTCATGTAAGACTGTAGGTGAAAGAGTGGAAACCTAGCCTTGCATAATCCCCTGGTTCCTGTATTCATATACTTGTTCACTAAAAACTTGACCGATTTCCCACTATGCAACCGGCATTGTAATTCAAGCTCTGGCCTATTTAAGGAAGCATTAACACAAGCCCCTACCTTCAAGGAGTTTGCCATCCAGCAGAGAGTTCACCCAAACTTCTAAGAAGAGAAATTCAAAACCAAAATACTGCAAAAGGGAAGAATTCCAAAGAGACCACCAAGCAGAATAGTTGGTACATAAGGAATCAGAATAATAAGGCTTCACAGCTTGGAAAGATCATCCACAGGGAGAAAAATCATCTGAGAAACCCAGTCTCAGCTCAGTGTCTCATTCAAAGGAATAGAGTCTCCCCCACCAACAAAAACAAGTGGAAAATGATTTCAAACTCTGCTAGCCTCTCCCAGAGAACATGAAGGAGTACAACTTAAGACCTGCAGCTATGTTTAAAGCAGTTCCTTCTTCTCCTCTTGTTATTGCACAGAGAAACTAGCTTTCTCAAACAAATTCTTCCCACAGAAAAAAAGAAGAGTCAGGAAGGCTCAACACTTCCCTTTTCATTCAACTTTTCCAGGCCTGAGTCTCCCTAACCACTCCTCTCACTTGGCAGCATAACAGCACCCAGGAAAGAGCTTGTCAATGATAGGATTTTCCTTAGATGGTAAGGATAGGAGGGAAGGTGGGCAGACAAGAACAAAACACAAGTGCTCTTCAGAAGGCTGTTCTTTAGGGTGAAGTAGGGAAACGGGAGGGCTTCCCTGGTGCCTCAGACAGTAAAGAATCCACCTGCAATGCAGGAGACCTGGGCTCAATCTCTGGGTCGGGAAGATCCCCTGGAGAAGGGAAAGGCTACCCACTCCAGTATTCTTGCCTGGAGAATCCCATGGACAGAGGAGCCTGGTGGGCTACAGTCCTTGGGGTCACAAAGAGTCAGACATGACTGAATGACTAACACACACAGGGAAAAGGGAAACAGCAGCCTCAACAAACTTTCTGCGCATCCCTAGTAAGATCACCAGGTGGATGGGATCAGCCACCCATAGAAATCGCCTTGGGCTATGTAGTAACAGAAGTGGCCAGGGAGATAAGACACTGGCAGCCACTGTCTCTTTTTTAAAAGAGTATCACTTACTGTTCATATTTAATTCTAACATCTAAACTGTGATCTAGCCAAACAATCCTAAAACCTACTTATTTTTATTTATTAGACTTATAAATGTTAACTCAATGCAAACTCTATAGCCCATGCTATAAAAATTATGCACACTCATGTCTGAGTGAAGCAGAAGGATCATCTGTTAATATACGTTTGCTCCTTGTTCATTTGCTTTGACTTCTGCTATCCTTTCCTTGCAAAGGCAAGGATATTATTTGCCAATATCTCAAGGAAAATACCTTTGAAAGAAAAAGATTTTTCCCACTTTAGCTTATTCACTTCTAACTAGCAAAATGCTCACTGGAACCTAACTTTTGGTTTGAGTCCATGAAACTCTGACAAAAATCTGTGTCCACTTTCTGACTCAAAACAGTAAGCGTTGGAAATCCAGCCTTGCTGTGCCAACCTGTGAAAGCCAGCTGAGGCCAAATTGATAAATCCATCTCTTGAAGGAGAAACATGGGGAAAGCAAGTGCCTAAAGGAAGCAGGCAAAGATAAAAATGCACATACTGTTTTCCATCACTTTCCAAAAAAAAAAAAAAAAAATTCATTCACCACCCTATACAAGTATCACTGTCATCTGATAAAGAACTCCTGGAAATATAATAAGTTGAAACTCCAGTTTATACATCAATTTCCTGGAGTTAGGCTACTGTAGTCAATACCTCTAAATCAGAATTCAGTTTCTCCACTGACAGTCAGAACTTGGATTATTATTGATCCATCCCCTCAAAATGCCACCTCTTGAGGCCCAGTGTGGGCAGCTAGCTGACCACCCACTATGGCATCAAAACGTCTGATCTTCTTAATCTCACTTGGCAAGTGACCAGTAGGGACAATATGTTCTGAGATTTTCAATGCCTAGCATAGAGCCAGGAACATAATAAGAACTTAATAACTTTTGTTGAGATCGTCTTTTCTGTTTATTATTCCTAGGAGAGATGTGTGATAAAGAAGTTGAAATTTGACAGAGGAGGTGGAAGAGCTGAGAATGCCCAGATCATGCTTAGGAACCTGAATGCATTCCATCTAGAATGGGGAACACTGTGTGTGTGTTGGGTTGAGACAGTGGAAAGACAAAGCCACAGAAATACAGATAGTCCTGTTCTACCCACTGACCATGGGAGGAGACCAAGGGCACAGCTGGGCCTTCGCAGAACAGACTGGATGGATACTTCCTCCTTGTCCTTGCATTAATCTGCACCCTCCTCCTGTCTGTGCAGATCCCCATCTTCTGCAGCCCAGGCAGTAAACGGAGGCATATGTCAGGTTCCTCTAAAATTGCCTTAGGTTATTCCATCAGACAAGAGGTTGGTGTCCTCCCTGCCCATTCTAGGCCCTGGGAGACATTGCTTTAGGCTCCCTCCTAGCATTTATGGGGCCTGGAGAAAGAAAACATTGGAAGGTCCACAAATCAAATGTCTTAGTGTTTTAAAGTTATCAAATGAGCTATGTCCCAGGCCCAGCCCACCCCATCCCTCGGATCACTCTGCTGTCTGAGAGGCTAAATGAGTCATCTCTGGGCCAGCACTGGCTCATGAGACCCTGGTGGTCCAGACCTAAGACTGAACCAAAATTCATGATGGTGACTAAACCAAAATTCATGATGGTGACTAAACCAAAATTCATGATGGTGACTAAACCAAAATTCATGATGGCAACTGAACCAAAATTCATGATGGGGACTGACCTGGCCAAGCTCCCCAGAGGGTCAGGACACATGCATTCCCATCCCCCTGAGACTCACTTTTCTAACTTATAATCAGTAGCCAATTCTAAACACCTCTGCAAACCACATCATTGAGGCAGAGAGAAGGGGGGAAACACAGTGAAATGAGGAACCTGATCTGCCCAGGGCCCAATGTTCCTTACCTGCTTTGGGGTGTCCACCTTTAAGCCAGAATAGCTGCTCTAGCCTGGAAGCCTGGATTTCTGAAGGCCACCCAGGAAGATAGGCTGGGTTGTGGCTGGGACTGGCCAGACTGGGATCAGCAGACTAGAACCAGAGGATTTTTTTTTTCATTTATTTTTATTAGTTGGAGGTTAATTACTTTACAATATTGTAGTGTTTTTTGCCATACATTGACATGAATCAGCCATGGATTTACATGTGTTCCCCATCCCGATCCCCTCTCCCGCCTCCCTCCCAATCCCACCCCTCTGGGTCTTCCCAGTGCACCAGCCCTGAGCACTTGTCTCATGCATCCCACCTGGGCTGGTGATCTGTTTCACCCTTGATAGTATACTTGTTTCAATGCTATTCTCTCAGAACATCCCACCTTTGCCTTCTCCCACAGAGTCACAAAGTCTGTTCTGTACATCTGTGTCTCTTTTTCTGTTTTGCATATAGGGTTATCATTACCATCTTTTAAAATTCCATATATATGCATTAGTATACTGTATTGATCTTTATCTTTCTGGCTTACTTAACTGTATAATGGGCTCCAGTTTCATCCATCTCATTAGAACTGATTCAAATGAATTCTTTTTAACGGCTGAGTAATATTCCCTGGTGTATATGTACCACAGCTTCCTTATCCATTCGTCTGCTGATGGGCATCTAGGTTCCTTCCATGTCCTGGCAATTGTAAACAGTGCTGAGATGAACACTGGGGTGCACGTGTCTCTTTCAGATCTGGTTTCCTCAGTGTGTATGCCCAGGAGTGGGATTGCTGGGTCATATGGCAGTTCTATTTCCAGTTTTTTAAGGAATCTCCACACTGTTTTCCATAGTGGCTGTACTAGTTTGCATTCCCACCAACAGTGTAAGAGGGTTCCCTTTTCTCCACACCCTCTCCAGCATTTATTGCTTGTAGACTTTTGGATAGCAGCCATCCTGACTGGTGTGTAATGGTACCTCATTGTGGTTTTGATTTGCACTTCTCTGATAATGAGTGATGTTGAGCATCTTTTCATGTGTTTGTTAGCCATCTGTATGTCTTCTTTGGAGAAATGTCTGTTTAGTTCTTTGGCCCATTTTTTGATTGGGTCATTTATTTTTCTGGAATTGAGCTGCAGGAGTTGCTTGTATATTTTTAAGATTAATCCTTTGTCTGTTGCTTCATTTGCTATTATTTTCTCCCATTCTGAGGGCTGTCTTTTCACCTTGCTTATAGTTTCCTTTATTGTGCAAAAGCCTTTAAGTTTAATTAGGTCCCATTTGTTTATTTTTGCTTTTATTTCCAATATTCTGGGAGGTGGGTCATAGAGGATTCGAGCCAGGGGATCTTGAGTTTAGACTCTGATGTGTGCTCCCCTCCCACCTCAGAGCCTCCTGTCCTGCTTACTCGCTCTGCCCACTGTCAAGGATGTGACTCACAGAAGGCCCAGAAGCAAGAGAAGTGGGCAGAGGGGCTGTGTGGGCAATGTCAATTTCAAATACACCAATTATCCTCCCTCTGCACTTGACAAAGAAGCCAATTATCATCCTGATTAGAGGTCATCCTGAATTATTAATAAATTGTTGGGATTTCACAAATAGCTCCCACATTTCACTCTAGGAAGCTAAACCACCACCAACTCCTTACCAAGTTATCATCAAGCACAGTGTATACAGGTCTGGGGATGAAAATAAGAACAGAACCATTTGAAAGTTTGCTATCTGCTGTGTCCACCCAGAAGTTATCAGAAATGTGATGCCAAGAAGGGAGTTCAGGATGATGACAGGAGAGAGCTCGTTCATTACTCCTTTCCTCTTTAGTTAGGTGGTCCTGATATTATTGGATCTATCTTAGAACCTCCCAGAGCAACTGTGGAGCCCCCGTAATATAATGATGTCTGGGAAAGGGCCTGGAAAAGCTGGTGGGCCCATGATGTATCCACTATCATTCAGCCATACACAAGAGAGACCACCTCCTTGAGAGTCATGCCACCCACATAATATCCCTGTTTCATTCCTCATTTCTCCCCAAGATTCACCAGCATCTTTGGCTTCCTTCTGTCCTCAGCCCTCTTCCTTTCTTTGGGAAATCCAACGTCTAAGGACCCATTCAACACCTCCAACCCTATGCTCTCAAAATGGAGTTTGTATATGTTACATGGGGGAACTTTTTCCAAATGCAGGCTCATTGGCCCAGGTCCCAGTTGATTCTGACTCAGCAGGAAGGAGAGGGCCCTCGAATTTGCAGGTAATGCTGATCTAGATGGCCCCACAGTCACAGAGAAATCCTTTATTTTCTCTGTTCTTTGACCCTGTTGGTGAAATTGACCTAGGGTTTCACAAAGGTCTTTTAAAAAGGCTAAGCAACTTCTATTTTTAAGGTTTCTGATGTATTTTTTTTTAAATGAAGAAATGTAAAAGCAAAGTTATAAAAACTGTAAGTTTTGAATGCTTATATAAATAGGTATATATATACACACACACTGCAGATGGTGACTGCAGCCACGAAATTAAAAGATGCCTGCTCCTTGGAAAAGCTATGACAAACATCAACAGCATATTAAAAAGCAGAGACATTACTTTACTGACAAAGGTCTGTATAGTCAAAGCTATAGTTTTTCCAGTAGTCATGTATGGATTTAACAATTGGACCATAAAGAAGGCTGAATGCTGAAGAATTGATGCTTTTGGACTATGGTGTTGGAGAAGACTCTTGAGAGTCCCTTAGACTGCAAGGAAATCAAACCAGTCAATCCTAAAGGAAATCAGTCCTGAATATTCATTAGAAGGACTGATGCTGAAGCTGAAGCTCCAACACTTTGGACACCTGATGCAGAGACAACTCATTAGAAAAGGCCCTGATGCTGGGAAAGACTGAAGGTAGGAGGACAAGGGGATGACAGAGGACAAGATGGTTGAATGGCATCACTAACTCAATGGACATGAGTTTGAGCAAGCTTTGGGAGATGGTGAAGGACAAGGAAGACTGGTGCCCTGCAGTCAGTCCATGGGGTCACAAAGAGCTGGACACGACTGAGTGACTGAATAACAACACATACACACACACACACAGCAGCAGCATATGAGGTAAACAACAAAAGTCTAAATATGAAGCCCTCCCTGAAGAGGTCAGCCTCTGTACACTGTGAATATATTAATAGAAGGGTCCTGAAGGGCCCTCAGAGCAGACCTAAAGCCTTGAGGAAGTACAGGACCCACTAGCAGCTCTCCAACAGCTCCTGTACACGGTCTTTTTGCTGCAGCCCCAGCTGGTTGGGGCCAGTGAGAAACATTGATACATGAGACAAAGCAGCTGTGTGACTAAAGTAAGGTTGCCTGTCTCTGGTTGTGTCCAACTCTCTTACCCAATTGTATTGAGATGATGGTTGACCTACTGTGTAAGACCATGGTCCCCCTGGGTAGGAATGGATAGGAGCTCCCTATGACCAACCACCCAGGGAGTAGGTGGGCTTCCATCATAAGCTTTAGGGGGACTGGAGGCAAGTCTCTGCTTGAAAAAGTTAGGGTGACCACCATTTATGCAAGCTTATAGATAAGGCTCAGCTCCCTACACATTTGTGTGGAACAGCTTAAGTCATCAGACTCTCTCAGAGAAAAGGGTAAGAGAAGAGAGTTAACGTACATAAAATGATTGGTAACCATTTCATATGGTATTTCACTGGCATTTCCTATGGTTCAATCTAATGTTTCAGACATTGGGGAGCAAGTGAATGTAAAATTTTGGAAACTAAGGAACAGAGACTGGCCCAAGCTCAAAAGGTTTAACCATACAGTGATTGATCCTGATAGAGAGCAAGACAGGGAGGAATATTAATAATTCTCTGAATGATAATCAATGATGGTGATGAACTTGTTGTTCCCCCTGCCTGGAGGGCTCCTCCCCCAGATATCTACATAATTTCCTCCCTTGTGTCCTCTGAACGTGTCCTCTTTGTTCAAGTCTAACATTTTCCCTCACTATTCTTACCTCTAGGAGTGCTCCACCCCTTCTCTGCCTTATTTTTTTCACAGCACTTGTCCTATTTTTTTTATCCATCCCCCAACTAGGATGTAGAAGCTATGAGTGCAAGAGGCTTTGTCTGTTCTCTCCCACGTCCCCAGCATATAAAAGGTTGCCAGGCATGTAGTGATGCTTGTATTTGCTGAGTAAGTGAGCAGATGAACAGCTGACCATTCCATCTAGGTTGCTATTGAAACAGATCTCATGAACAGAGAAGCACATGGCAACCGTGACTAAGAACATGACTCTCAGTTAATTACATAAAGCCATCACTGTCATCACTTTAATTGCAGACAATCCAGCCCTCAGCATTTGCTTCCTGGGTACTACAAACAGCTCTTCTCTCAGGTCTCTGGGAAGGAGATGTATATGTTTCTAGATTTCTTTTGAAAAAAAAAAAAAAAGAGATTCCATATAGAAAGGTTGAGGTTACATAGCCCTTTAATAGAACAAGGCCCTAAGGGGCCAACTGGGGGCAGGAAAGAAGGCTCACGGTAGAACTCTGACCTCCATTCCTTGGGAAAGGCAATCCCTGCCGGGGCATCAGTAGTAGGTGATTGAAAGCATCTGCCACTGATACTTCCCGGTCTGCCAGAATATTGAAAACCTTTCTGCCAGTAAAGGGTTCTTCCCAAACCTGTTCCTTTTGGTTTCACCATTTTCAGCTGGGCTGCTCCCCACAGCAGTGCTCACCATGGTCTGTTGATAAGAGGCATTTCAAACCAGGACCCACATCCAGGATTTACAATGCCAGAGAGCAATAGAGCAAGTATTGAGACATTTAAAGGGATAGAGCTACCCTTTACCTCGGGTTCTCCTGGTGGCTCATACAATAAAGAATCTGCCGGCAATGTGGGAGACCTAAGTTCGATTCCTGAGTCGGGAAGATCCCCTGGAGGTGGGCATGGCAACCTACTCCAGTATTCTTGCCTGGAGAATCCCCATGGACAGAGGAGCCTGGTGGGCTATAGTCCATGGGCTCGCAAAGAGTCAGATACAACTGAGCGACTAACATACATACACACCATTTACCTGGGATTCTTTAGAATCTGCCCTGCCAATGCAGGAGATGTAGGAGATGAAGGTTTGATCCCTGGGTCAGAGAGATCTCCTGGAGGAGGAAATGGAAACCCACTCCAGTATTCTTACCTGGGAAATCCCATATATAGAGGAGCCTGGGAGGTTACAGTCCATGGGGTTGCAACGAGTCAGACACAACTGAGCACACACGCATACACATACATGCATACACAGATCTATAGGATCTGCTGGGTCTCACAGGAAATGTGGAATGAATTCTTTTACATTTATAATAATTTTCATAATAAATCTCCCACCTGGTACTAGAAAGAACCTGCCAACCTGCTCTAGGACATTTCTCTCACTTAACCGTTCATTGAGAGATGTGAAACTGATGGTAGAAGGACAACAGAAGAGAAAGAAAGAGAAGGAAATCTACTGCTAGCTTTCCTCTTTGGAAGCTGAGCTTAAATCCTCTAACAAACTACCACAAATGCAGTGGCTTAAGCCAACAAAAACGTATTACCTTACAGTTCTTTAGGTCTCACTCAGTTAAAACCAAGGTGTTGGCTGAGCTGTTTTTCCTGGAAGCTCTAGCAAAAAACTGATGTCCTTGTCTCTCCTGGTGTCTAGAGGCCGGCTGCATGTGTGGGCTCACGATTCCTTTTCCCAACTCCAAAGGCAGCACCAAGTGGCCAAGTTCTTCTCACGTTGCATCCCTCTCTCTTCTTTTGCCTTCTTCTTCAACTTGTAATGACCCTGTGATTATATTACACCCACCTGATAACCAATCTGCTCTCCCGAGCTTTGGGTCAGCTGATGAGCAACCTTAATTTTCCCTGAAGTCTTAATATCCTTTTGCCATCTAACCTAACACAGTCACAGGTCACCCTGGGAACGGGGCATGGACAGCTGTGTGGGGCCATTATTCTATCTCATCCCATAAAGGATGCGATAAAACAGGCTTTGTCCCCCTTTTACTTTAGCCGAAGGTGGCTCAGTGGTAAGAATCTGCCTGCCAATGCAGGAGGCCCAGGTTTGACCCTTGGGTTGGGAAGATCCCCTAGAGAAGGCTTCTCTGGTGGCTCAGCTGGTAAAGAATCCACCTGTAATGCTGGAGACATGAGTTCTATCCCTGGGTTGGGAAGATCCCCTGGAGAAGGGAAGGGCTACCCACTCCAGTATTCTGGCCTGGAGAATTCCATGGACTGTATAGTCCATAGGGTTGCAAAGAGCTGGACACAACTGAGCGACTTTCACTTTCACTTTTTTTCCTAAAGAAGGATGTGGCAACCCACTCCAGTATTCTTGCCTGGGAAATCCCATGGACAGAGGAGACTGGTGGGCTACAGTCCATGGGGTTGCAAAGGGTCGGACATGACTTAGCAACTGAGCATGACCACACAAGGGTCATTTAAGAGTTATAAGCAAGTGATCATATGGTATTCTAGGCTAAACTGGTGTGGCCTTTTTCTCTGTAGTTTGGCATGGGGACGGGGTGCTGTCAAATGGAACTCCAGGCCTGAGCCTGATACTAGGTCTTAGACAAAGGCCTGTCTAGGGAACAGAGCAGGAGAAGTTGTCAGTGCAGTACTTCAGATGGATACCTGTACCCCAATTCCCAAACCTCATCCAACACAAGTTTACACCTAATAAGCTGAGAGTCTACGGTTAAGGAGAGAGCCCCTTTACTTCCTGCAGACCTGCAGTTATCTCTGCTTCTGTGGAGTCTGGCTGGATCAGAGTTTATCAGTAAGGAAGTCAGAGAGTTGCCACCCAGAGTGGGGAAACACACATACATACCACACCCTCTCTGGGTTTCTCTTTATTATGCTTCTCTGCATTTAGCAAGAACAGCTTGAATAACATCACCCGTCTCTAACCCAGACTCCTTTTGATAAGACAGTTCAGGAAATACACCCTCTACCTCTTTGTCTGCTTTATCTGGGAAAGATGTTCCCCAAACCTTTAAAATCTTATTACATTGCAAGAATAATATAAAGTATTTGAAACATTTTATTCTCTTTCCCTTAAAATACTTTACTTTGAAAGGGGGAAGTTTCTAGAAATAAAGACTTATTAGGAGCCAAGCCTCCCTACCAAATGACAAATGCAGCAGGATGGAGAGCTGGGTCAACCATCTCTTTCAACAGCATTTGGTTAATGAGCCTGATTGCTCTGCCGTCTATTGATACAATCAACTGTCCATACCAGCTGTTTGGTTTACAGAACAAATAGCAATCCTTTGTATGCTTTACTCCTTATCTTCCCGTTGAAGGATATGAACACTGAACTACAGGGGCCTCTCCAGTCCTGGGCCTACCTACACCCCGGGACAGGGGCTGGGATCCCATCACAGGTTCTCCGATTTGGCTTTCATTAGTCCTGGAGAGCACCGACCACCCCAGCTCACTCTGATTCCATCCCATGCAACAACCTCATCTCATGTGCTAGTTTCCACAGCCTTCTCATCATTAGTTCACTCCACCTGGGGTCTCCATGACCCAGGGAAGAAAAATCTATGTGACACATCCCTTCATCCCTTCACAACATGGTATGAACAAGGGTCTTAGTGTCTCAAAACCTGAGTTCCCAAACTCTGACACTTATTATGTGCCTTCACTAGCTGTATAATAATAATATTGTCTTCACAGACTTACTGTGAGGGTTAAATTAACTAATCCATGTAAAAATATGTGAAAAAGTGCTATTCAAAGTGCTTATTATGGGAACCCTCCTACACTGTGGGCTTCCCAAGTGGTGCAGTGGGAAAGAATCTGCCTGCCAATGCTGGAGATTCGGGAGACCAGGGTTCAATCCTTGGGTTGGGACAATCTCCTGGAGTAGGAAATGGCAACCCACTCCAGTATTCTTGCCTGGAGAATTCCATGGACAATGGAGCCTGGCAGGCTACAGTCCATGGGGTCGCAAAGAGTCAGATGCAACTGAGCATGCATGCTCTCCTACACTGTTGGTGGGAAGGTAAACTGATGTAGCTACTGTGGAGAACAGAATTTAAACTGGTGCAGCCACTGTGGAGAACAGTTAACAGTTTTATTCAACTAAAAATAGAGGTACTGTATGATCCTGCAATCCTAGTTCCCATCCACTAGAGGCAGGCTACCCAGGATGTGGACGAACCTGCTTGTATGCCTTGAGGAAATTGCCAGAAGCAGTAGTCTTAATAGGGACAAGGGAGTCTTGCAGAAAATCCTGCAGAACAAAAAGAAGCTGGAGGAAAATGAGTATCTCAGCCTGTCTTCAAGTTGGTCAGTATTTAGAAACCAGGAGATTTATTGGGCAGCACAAGGTCTCTAGAGGTCCCTGGGCACCCCAACTTCCTTGCAAAGCCACAGTGTCAAGTAAGCTATATTCTTCAAAGTCAGACACAATCTTAATTGTTAAAAACTTAACACAATGTTAATTGTTAAAAAAGACAGAGAAGCTATAGGAGGAACTGAGCATTTCTAGCTAACAGAAACTGAACCCCACTTAAAGGGAATAACTCTAGACAGACCTGGAGATGTAATTAATTTTTGCCTAGGATTCTATAGGAGAGGGCTCAGGAGAAAGTTCCAATTACAGAGAAAACAATCTCCCTTCCTATGTACCTCTGAGTTGTGATGAGCTGAATTTTTTTGGTCTTGCTAAGAGGAAGGGAAAGCCAGAGAATGAATTAAGGAAGGAACCTATGAAGCTTGTGCTCAATCATCCACGTCTGCCTCCTTTCCTCCAAACCACCTTGAGAGCTGAGCCCCCGGCACACACCGCGCTGTTCTCTGCAGTGTCTGAGCAAGTGTCAGGCCGCACTTCACAGCCCATTAACCGACCGAGGACAAGGGAAGTTAAGTGCCTGCAGCCCACAGCGGAGCACGTCGGTGTATTTTTTAGCTGTGGGGAGCATGTCATGTCCAAGAAGATGCCTGTGACAGCCGGGCAGATGCTGGGGCAGGTGGGTGGGGCTTCTCCCTGCTGCTAATGAGGCTTTTCCTGGCGCAGGCGCGGCCCTCCGCCCACGGTGCACTAATTCAGCCTTAATGGGGAAAAGGACAGGAAACGAGAACATTCTTTTCAGTGAAGGGCAGAGCCCATGCCAGGACTTTTCGCTTGTTTTAGCATATGATTTTCAACCTTTTTTAAAGAAGTCAAACATATTTTAGTATTATATGTAATTATGAGCTTGAATATTTGAAAGGGAAGTGTAATAAAATGTTTAATATTTATACCTGTAACATAAATGAGAGCATTTCTAAAAGGCCAACTCATTCCATAAGTTTTAAAAGTGAGGCATCCATGGTTAAGGTTTCTGAATGTTTGTAGTGGTTACATGACTGTATATGTTTGTCAAAACTCATTGAATTATACAACCCAAAGACTGGATTTTCAGCATGTAAATTGTACCTCAATGAGAAAAAAAGAGGAACTTCTTAAATCCCCAAATGAATTTTAAAGAAATACATATATATTTTAATAGTTTATTGGGGGAAATAGCTTCAAACTTACAGTAAAGTTCCAATAATAATGCGAAGAACTTTTCTTCCTGAACCCATGTGAGAGTAGGTGCAGGTGGCTGACCTGCCACCCCATCAGGTCAGTTCAGTTCAGTCGCTCAGTCGTGTCCAACTGTTTGCGACCCCATGGACTGCAGCACACCAGGTTTACCTGTCCATCACCAACTCCCAGAGCTTGCTCAAATTCAAGTCCATCGAGTCGGTGATGCCACCCAACCATTCCATGCTCTGTCATCCTCTTCTCCTCCTGCCTTCAATCTTTCCCAGCATCAGGGTCTTTTCCAATGAGTCAGTTCTTCGCATCAGGTGGCCAAAGTATTAGAGCTTCAGCTTCAGCATCAGTCCTTCCAATGAATATTCAGGATTGATTTCCTTTAGGATTGACTGGTTTGATTTCCTTGCAGTCCAGGAGACTCTCAAGAATCTTCTCCAACACCACAGTTCAGAAGCATCAAAAGCTACCCCATCACTTCTGAATATTTCAGTATATTTCCCATAAAGAAGGACCTCCTCCTACATAACTACAAAACAACTTCAAAATCAGGAATTCAAGACTGATAGCCATTCAGTGTCCAACACACAGACACCATTCAGGTTTCACCAATCGTTCCAGTAACGTCCTTATAGAGAAAGATCAAATCTAAATCACACACTGCATCTGGTCATCGTATTCCCCTTCTGTCTTGAATAATTCCTCAGTCTTTCTTTGACTTTTTATGGCCTTGACACATTTGACGATTACAGGCCAGGTGTTTTGCAGAATGTCTCTGAATCAGGGTTTGTCTGATACTTTTTCGTAATTAGATTCAGGTTATGATTTTTGGCAGGAATATCACAGAAATGACATGGTCTTCTTATTGAAACCTATCGGGGACACTTGATTTGAAATTGCCCCATTGCTAGAAGTGTTAAACTTTTTTTAAAGTAATTTTATTTATTATTTATTGGCTGTGCTGGGTCTTCGTTGCTGTGTGGGCTTTTCCCTAGCTGCACAGAACAGGAGCTGCTCTAGTTGCGGAGAGTGGGCTTCTCAATGCAGTGCCCCCTTTTGTTGCAGAGCACAGGCTCTAGAACACAGGGTCAATAGTTGTGGCATGCAGGCTTGTTGCTCCGTGGCATGTGGGATCTTCTCGGACCAGGTATCGAACCCATGTCTCCTGCATTGGCAGGCAGATTCTTTACTACTGAGCCACTAGGGAAGCCCTTACTGATGTTCATTTTGAACACTTGGGAATTCCCTGATTGTTCAGTGTTAGGATGCCAAGCTTTCACTGCTGAGGCTGCTGGGGTTTTGAGCCCTGGTCAGGAGCTTATAGGCTGCAGTCTATGGGGTCGCTGAGTCGGACACAACTGAGCGACTTCTCTTTCACTTTTCACTTTCATGCATTGGAGAAGGAAATGGCAACCCACTCCAGTGTTCTTACCTGGAGAATCCCAGGCATGGCGGAGCCTGGTGGGCTCCCATCTATGGGGTCGCACAGAGTTGGACACGACTGAAGCGACTTAGCAGCAGCAGCAGCAGGGGCTAAGAGGGCTTTCCTGTTGACTCAGTGGCAAGGAACATGCCTGCCAATGTGGAAGACTTGGCTTGATCCCTGGGTTGGAAAGATCCAGGTTAAGATCCCATAAAACATGCACTGCCCCCAAGAACATTTTTTTTGATCACTTGTTTGAAGTGGTGTCTGAGTGTGTGTATATAAACACAAATGTTCATATCTCTATTTTTATACCTATCTATATATACTAGAGATCATGGGTCCACAATGATGTCTTCAATTTCAAACTAGTATCACTGATTTGAGTTTTCCCTCCATATTTGTAACTCCTTGACTCCCACTATCCTTCATAAAAGTACTTGTTGGCTCATGACTCATCTTTCATCTCTCATCACCACCTCCCCCTACCTCCCACTGTCCCCTCCCTCACCTAACCTGTGCTCTTAACTTCCTGTTTGGGGCCACACCACCACCACCCCTACATGGGGGTCCTCTTAACCCTGCTTGGACTGCCAGGATTGCAAGGCCTCTGTCCCTGTCTTTCCCTCAAACACATGGATGCCTCCTCTGTCCATCTAGGCTCTGATGCCATACTCTGGTCCTGCCCCTCTTCCCACAGTAGATGCCTATTTTGCACAGTTCTAGTGATATTTGGACTAAATTGTTCAGGAAAGAAGGAAGAAAGGAAGGGAGGGAGGGAGAGAAGCTTTACCCAAATGCTGGTGTGTGGGTTTCTGTGGTCTTTCTAATTCAACCCAGAGCATATCTAGAATAAGCTCTCTCCTGTCTTGAAGCTGGTCTCTAGAAGGGTCCTCACTTCGTCTTTCCTTATCCTCACTCATCAACCCTGCTCTGTGTCATAGGCACCACCTGCTTCCAACACACTGTTAAGTCTACCACAGAAAAGCTCAAGGCTGGGGAGTCTTGGTGTGTGCCTGCCTCTTACGGGCTGGGGTCCCATCCTGGCTCCCCATTTCTGCAGAGGAAGTGGTACCTGTAAGGTCTTGAAATGGGATAACTTGCAGATCACAATGAGAAGCCAGAAAGGATCTATTTAAACCCGAAAGGGGGGGGGATGCTTTTTGGAGGGATTTTAGGACTATGCCATGCCTTTGAGGAAAGGAGGAGAGGATGGTTATTCCCAAGTTCCTACACCTGAGACGCCTGGTTAGTTGGGGTCAGGTGTCAACTCAAGGCTGCCTCCTCATGCCAGGTAAAGAGAGACTCCACCGGCTTGCTCTGTGCAGCTCAATTGCTCTCACCTGCACTTTGCTGCCGGCGAGCCACCCTTTGTTAATATGCCATCACAATTTTTTCTTATGATAAGTAGTTATTTAAAAAAAATCAATTCTGGAAAGTGAAAGAAGTTACTGTGTTCATGGTTCTGGAAAAGGACTCTATTAAATGAGTCATGTATGTGTGCTCGGTCACTTCAGTCGTGTCTGACTCGGACTGAAACCTGCCAGGCTCCTCTGTCCGTGGGATTATCCTGGCAAGACTACTGGAGTGGGTTGCCATTTCTTCCTCCAAGGGATCTTCCTGATCCAAGGATCAAACCTTCATCTCCTAAGGCTCCTGCATTGGCAGGTGGATTCTTTACCACTGAACCACCAGGGAAGCCTGGTACAGTTAAATGGAAAGGTTGGTTGAATTAACTATCTTAAAGAGGATTTTTGAAGGGGAGGAAGAATAGTTGGCCAGAGGGGTCAGTGAATTTGTGTTTGTTTTGCAAGGGTTAACTAGCCCATCTAACACATTTCAAAATCATCTAGGGTCCTAGTTAAAATCTTAGACTAATTCCTGACTTAACGGATTGAAATAACTGGAGAATATCACCTGGAATATATGATGGTTATAATGGTGTGAAATAATTACACATTCAGTAGAAAGAGCACTTTGGATGTTGAATTTTGATCTTTTCCTGGGCCAGCAGAATTCAGCAGCACTCTCTTGTGAGGGGCAGCCACAGCTCCCAGTCAGCCATGTGATCTCAAGGGCAAACAATGGATACACTTACAACCATTCTGTTTTTCACGTTCAGTATTCAGTAAGTTACATGAGATATTCAACACTGTATTTATAAAATAGGCTGCATGTTAGATGGTTTTGCCCACCTGTAGGCAAATGCAAGTGTTCTAAATACTTTTAAGGTTGCTTAAATTCTAAGCCTAGGCGAAGTTATAATTTTTATAGGTTAGGTGTATGAAACGAATTTTCCACTTTATGATATTTTCAACTTTCAGTGGGTGTACGGGGAGAGAAGCCCATCATAAGTCAGGGAAGACCTGTACGGTTTAACAATCTTCTTAGGTGATTTCCCCTATAATCAAAGCTTGAGAACTGCTGCTTTATATGAGAAATACAGATACTTTGAAGAAATAAAGTTTAAATATTTAAAGTTTATGAATTAATTTATCAGGGTACCATTTATGTTGCATTATGTATTCTAGTCTGTTGATTTAGAGTAATGTCTGTTACTTACATTGTAGTCCACAAATTCTGAAGTGAACGTCTTTTACTTTTATCGATGCATTTGAATTTCAAATGTCTAACATTTCCTAGGAGTCATTAGTCCACATTTTTCTAAATGAATCGTCACAATCAGGGCACAGCTTCTTAGCTAAGCTTCTAAATCATTGTCTTTGATGGCAGAACTGGTAATAGGGCTTGTCTCCCCACCAAGAAGGCTTTTAGCCTCTAATTGGCTTTTATTTTTTGAAATGTAAAGTCATTCTCCTTCAAGGAAAAATATTCCATCAAATTTCCCACTAGCTAAGCTTTTGAAGCCAGTCTTTCCCAAACTTAATGTGCATCAGAAAAATCTAGAGAGCTGTGGAGTCTGCGAGTCCTCTGACTCTGTCAACCCGGGATGTGGTGAGTATGGACTGTGAAAGTGGATGGTCACATCCCAAGCAAATCAAATGCATTAAGTGATGCCTTAAATCTTAGTTCCCTAGATTTCTGCCCGTAGGATGATATAACAGTGGGCACAGACTTTTGCTATACTCTTTGGTAACCCGATATTCTCAGTTCTATTCCTACATCTGGGCAATTAGGCACGTTTTCTCCCTGAGGCATAACCCTCCACCAACCTTCCTTGAAACTAGAGCACTAGGAGCAAGATTTTCACTGGAGATAAGGAGGCAGGGATTTTATCAACAAGTGCTATTTCTTCTGTTAGTGGATGAGCAGATGCTGAGACTTGTCAGTATATTGAATATATTGAATGTATTCATTTTTGATCAAATAAACCAAGACCTTGGCCTCGGTTTATGCAGTCAATTGTGGATAATTGGGTTTCCAAATGGTAGATGCTTTTTGAAAATAGTGGCTACAGAAAAAAAATCAGAGTCCTACTTATATTTCAGAGAGAAGACCTGGGCTAAAGCTTTGACCTTTGCAGCCAAAATATATATGAAAGCATTCCCACTCACCTACATGGGCATTCTCACCAGCCAAAAAGTATCTTTGAATAAGAATAAGAATCCAATGCTGGGAAAGATTGAAGGCAGGAGATGAAGAGGGTAACAGAGGATGAGATGGTTGGATGGCATCATTGACTCAATGGACATGAGTTTGAGCAAACTCCGGGAGGTAGTGAAGGACGGGAAGCCTGGCGTGCTGCAGTCCATGGGGTTGTAGAGTCAGACACCACCAACTGAACAACAACAAAAGGATCTAAACAGTTGCTAGAAGGTGATGTTAATTCCCTGGTGGCGGTTTAGTCACTAAATCATGTCTCTTTGCAACCCCATGTACTGTAGCCTGCTAGGCTCCTCTGTCCATGGGATTTTCCAGGCAAGAATACTTGAGTGGGTTGCCATTCCCTTCTCCAGGGGATCTTCCTGACCCAGAGATTGAATCTGGGTCTCCTGCATTTACAGGTGGATTCTTTACCATCTGAGCCACGAGGGAAGCCCGTTAATTCCCTACTTCTATTTAGACTGTCTCCTTATCCCTCCTTTCAGCTCATTTCACTCCCCACTCCCCAGCTAAGAGGATATAATGTTATCTGATAAAGTAGCAGTTGTGTCCCATGAGCCCTGTCCCTTTCCTCTTGTGAATCAACTAGTCCAGGAAGCAGGTATTCTCTGCCTCACAGTTTATCAGGATAGGGTTTCAAAGCCCTGACTGGACTGTGTGAAAGAATTTACTTCTGTCTTTGTAGAAAAGGGGCAACTAGCTAAGATTATTTTAGCTGATTTTATCTCAACCTTGTCAAATGTGTGTCAGTCTGCATTTTTTAGCTGATTTTACTCAACTTTGTCAAATGAATGTCAATCTGCATAAGAAGGGCAAGATTGCCCTCTGCTGCCTAAAGGTAAAATAGCTGCACGTATTCATAGATCAGGCTTTCCCAGCATAAAATTCCTTACACTAGTAGCCAGAGGAGAGTCCCCTTTGATAAAAGAAGTTCTGACCTCACTGGAAATGCATAATGAACTCTGAGATAGTGAAAACTCCAAGAGGTCATATCTTGAAGTAACTTGTTTACCTAGGTCTCTTCCAAATTGAGTGTCTTTAAGAACCTATAAAGGGTTTCCCAGGTGGTTCAGTTAGTTGTAAAGAATCTCCCTGCAATGCAGGAGACTCAGATTCAATCCCTGGGTCGGGAAGATCCCCTGGAGAAGGAAATGACAACTCACTCCGGTACTCTTGCATGGGAAATCCCAAGAACAGTGTAGCCTGACTGGCTACAGTCCATGGAGATCTCAAAGAGTCAGACAACACTTAGCGACTAAACAACAAGAACCTATAGAGAGCACATGACTTCATATTCTCTAAGGCAACACATAAATGGCACTTCCCACAGGCCATTGTGAATTAAATGCAATTATCTATACCTCCTGGTGGCTCAGACAGTAAAGCATCTGCCTACAATGAGGGAGACCCAGGTTCAACCCCTGGGTTGGGAAGATCTCCTGGAGAAGGAAATGGCAACCCACTCCAGTATTCTTGCCTGGAAAATCCCATGGATGGAGGAACCTGGTGGGCTATAGTCCATGGGGTTGCAAAGAGTCGGATATGACTGAGCGACTTCACTTTCACTTTCATAGCTCCCTGGGATGGCACCATTCCACCCTCAATTCCACAGTAACCCAGCCTCTTACTCCCCCAAACTCCCCCCATCCCATCTCCTTTCCAAGTCAAATATGAAGTAAAACTATTTTATGATGAGACCAGAAAATTTTAACTATAAAAAATTTCTCCATGGTTTGATCTCCTCTCCCCACCACTGTGTATTGTGTATATGCATATGCGTTGACCAAACCTCCCCCATCAGCAGAAATACCTGCTCACCCATAAAGAACAACATTCTTTCAACATTAATAAGACAATTCCTTAAAGATAACATTCTTTCTTGATAGAGGTTGCATGGTGCTTAGATCTGGATTATGTAAACTGTCAATAATATATTATTTAAGGTACAGCCTCTGTCTCAAAAAATGTGTATAACTGTGCCTTGACTTCTAACAGGTGGAAGAGTTCTTAGAGCTTTCTGAAATGCTCTTTCTGGGTTGCAATCCTCAAATTTGGCTTGAATTAAAAAATGTTCATTTCTTTCTAAGATCAACGATTGATTTTGCATTGACACATGCTTGGTGTAGTAGGCAAGATATCAGAGACAGTTGACAGAGACACCTGGATTCTACCTGGAACCGGTGCTCACTACAAGCATGGGCCCATTGAGCTCCACAGGCTTCTTGGTATTCCTCGGGTGTTGTAGTGAGCTCTCTTGATACTCAGATCTTATTGTTTGAGATAAGATACTCAGATCTTACCTCAAGCTGGTTTTCACTTAAGACATGGAGTCTTAATGTGCACAGGTGCTTTTCCTAGGCAGGGTCCCGGGGTCTGGGCAAGAGAGTCAGGGAATCATAGATGGCTGGATTTTGTTAAATTTGGCTTGAATTGGAAAAAACTGAGTTGATATGTAGTCTGAACAAAACTTTTGCTAGTGAAATGAGACTGAATTATGCAGCTCTAGTGAATAAAGGGATATTTTGCTCCTTTTGGTCACAAGGCTTCCTCAGGCAACTGAGAACCTTGCGAGAATGTCTGAGGATCAGCTCTGGTAACATGCAGAGGTCCCATAGGGAAAGCCCTACCATCACCATTAAGTGAATATTGCTCCAGGGGCATGATGGAGACTGACCACCTCGTGGTAGCCTCTGAGCACCCGTGACAGTTTTGGACTGTCTGTCATTGGGAGAAACCAAGCCACATAAAAGAAGTTGAACTGACCCAAGGGTAACTCCTTGGGGAGCTAGACTCAGAGATAGCAGACATGTGGTCCTCTACATTGGGCTCAGAAAGTTGCTGAGATCATATCTTATATCGGAATTAGGCTATGAAAGAGAAAGTTGCCCAGTGTTTTCCAACTCTTTGCCACCCCATAGACTATACAGTTCATGGAATTCTCCAGGCCAGAATACCAGAGTGGGTATTCTGGTATTCAGAATACCAGCCTTTCCCTTCTCCAGATCTTCCCAACCCAGAGATCGAACCCAGGTTTCCTGCATTGCAAGCAGATTCTTTACCAGCTGAACCACCAAGGAAGCCCAAAAATTACTGGCGTGGGTAGCCTATCCCTTCTTCAGCGGATCTTCCCGACCCAGGAATAGAACCGGGGTGTTCTGCATTGCAAGGGGATTCTTTACCAGCTGCGCTACCAGGAGAGTCAGGTTATGAAAGTAATCCTGGGAACTTGTGCCTCAAAGACCAAACAGCTCCCTTGCAAACAGTCACCTATGGGAGCACCAGCTGGGTTTAAGTATGCTTGCAAGTGCTTATTTGGAAAATAAAGATCAGGCCTGAAATGGCCACATTGGGGTTGTGACACTCCAGAACAATTTTCAGCTGGCAGTTAAAGCCATCAGTCTTCTGGATATGTGCCTGCAGGATCTACTGGAAGCAACAGTGGTGTTTTCATCTTCTCTAAATTTAGATTAGCAGGGGAAAATATTTGTAGAGCTAACTCCATGGATCCTTTGAATTGGAGAAACATCTGAATTGTTAAAATTTTAGAGCCCTCATTTTAAACTAATGTACCTATTTTAATTGGTAGGCAGAAGCCCTAAAAAGCTTCAAAATTCCAAAATAAAAGATTTGTTGTAGAAGGCTGCTTTCATGCTAAGTTGCTTCAGTCATATCCAACTCTTTGCAACCCTATGGACTATAGCCCGCTAGGCTTCTCTGTCCATGGCATTATTCAGGCCAGAATACTGGAGTGGGTTGCTGTACCCTCCTCCAGGGGATCTTTCCAAGCCAGAGATCGAACCTGAGTCTCTTGCGTCTCCTGCATTGGCAGGCAGATTCTTTACCACTAGCACCACCTGTTGTTCAGTTGCTCAGTTGTGTTCAATTCTTTGTAACCCAATGGACTGCAGCGTGCTCAAACTCATGCCCACTGAGTCGGTGATGCCATCCAACCATCTGTTGTCCCATTCTCCTGCCTTCAGTCTTTCCCAGCATCAGGGTCATTTATAATGAATCAGCTCTTTGCATCAGGTGACCAAACTATTGGCGCTTCAGCTTCAGTCCTTCTAATGAATATCCAGGACTGATTTCCTTTAGGACTGACTGGTTTGACCTCCTTGCAGTCCAAGGGACTCTCAAGCGTCTTTTCCAACACCACAGTTCTAAAACATCAATTCTTCGGTGTTCAACTTTCTTTATGGTCCAACTCTCACACCCACACATGACTACTGGAAAAACCATAGATTTGACTACACGGACCTTTGTTGGCAAAATAATGTCTCTGCTTTTTAATATGCTGTCTAGGTTTGTCATAGCTTTTCTTCCAAGGAGGAAGCGTCTTTTAATTTTGTGGCTGTAGTCACCAGCTGCAGTGATTTTGGAGCCTAAGAAAATAAAGTCTGTCACTGTTTCCATTGTTTCCCCATCAATTTGCCATGAAGTGATGGGACCGGATGCCATAATCTTCTTTTTTTGAATGTTGAGGTTTAAACCAGCTTTTTCACTCTGGGATACCCCTTAAGGAAACTATCTAAAGATGAACAAATCAGTTGTAAAAAATCCCAGTTCTGTTTCAGTGGTAAAGATTAGTCTGAAGCACTTTATTGAATTGTTTTGCAGAATTTAAACCCTTCCCCCCATCTTTAGTGCTCAACCACCAGATCAACTGGAGCCTAAGGGATGTTGACGTTGACTTTATCGACCTTCTTGACTTCAAGGAAAGCTTAGGATCTGTCAAGCTTTGCCCCATTTTTACGGTGAATTCACCTCTGCTCAAACACCTTCATGAATATGCATATGACCTTAGCTTAAAATATCCCCAATTTTGCTCTTTGGGGACATACTGCTTTGGAGGAGATCACGGGGATTCTCTTTACCTGCTGCAAGTAATTAATCCTTCCTTCTCCTGATCGGTGGCTTGGTTGTGTCTATTGGCTTGGCACCCACCAAGAGTTGAACCGTTTTGTGGTGGTTGTGGTTTAGTCACTAAATTGTATCCAACTAAAAGAAGGTAAATGGGGCACTGGCTTATGATGCAGCAGAGAAAAGGAAGGTCAAATTAAAATGCTTGTACAGACTAGAAAGAGCAAGACTATTTGCCTCGAAGAAGCCAGGAACTTTCAGGAATTAGAGGCGTTGGGTACAATGGAAGAAAGGGGACTAAATCCAAGGGCTTTATTTGAAGTCTGCATGGAGAGTAGTTAAACCTCTGTCTGCAGCCCTACCTTGTGCAGTCAGGTGGTTGCTCCATGCTGCCCCTCCCAGAAGAATGTTTGGTTTATTCTCAGAGAGCCTGCAGCCTTCTGAGACACCAGGGTCTGAGGAGGACAAAGATGAAGTGGGCTTGGATATTGGGAGAGTAAGTTACAGTCAGCATCCTGAATAAGACTTCCTCTGCCAAGCCCCTTCCTGCATGCAACGCCAGCAGGCTTAAGTTGCAGGGAGATTGGAAGAAACTTCTCTAAAGAAACTTAACAACCCCTACAGAATGTTATTATAAAAGGAACAGGCTCAGAACAGAGAATAATCCTGAAAACTTAAAAAAAGTGGCAGTTGAAACTTTTTTTAATCAATAGAATGAATGGGAAGATAAAGTTAAGGAGAACTCGAATGTAAAACAACTAAATGATAGAAATTAGTTCTAAATGATAGAAATTAAGCACGAAGAACAGAAGGAAAAATAAACTGCCTATCAGATTGTAATTCAGTAAAGTTCTCCAGTCTGTACACACACACACACACTTGAAATTATAGAAAGAAAAGTTAAGGAAATCTCCCCTAAAGTAGAACACGTATATAATAGAAGGCTCATTAGGACCAAGATAAGGAAGAAAGTCATCAAAGACAACACAAAAAGCCTTTCTCAGAACTGCAGGGCACCAATTTCCAGAATGAAAAGGCTGCTCACCAGGATGGAAGGTAAAAGACCTACACCATCATCATGTAATTTCAGAACAATAAGGCTAAAGAAAAAGAGATCTAAACTTTTCAGAGAAAAAAAGTGACAGGTAACCCACAAAGGACAGGGAATAAGAATGGATTCTTCAGAGAAATACTAGAAGGCAGAAGAAAATGAAAGCAATGTCTTCTAAAGCCTTAGAAAAATAATTTATTTTCAACCAAGATTCTATACCCAACTCCACAGATCCTTCTTTGAAAAGCAGCTGGAAAATCCTGCCCACCGACATGAAGCTGTGACCCAAGTAAAAGGAAGATATGAAATTCAGGGAAGAGATCAAATGTGGAGTGGAGATGGGAGCTGCTGATCCAGGTGAGGACTGCCATGAGCCCACGTTGCAGCAGAACACTGGAAGCTTCTAAAAGAAACTTGTCTTGGAAAATGGTAGTAGAGGGTATGGAGATGTAAACTAACCTTACTGCAGTAAACCATTTTGCAATATTTATGTGTACCAAATCATCACATTGTGCATAACTTACTACATTATTGACACATATGTATGTCAATAATACCTCAATAAAGTTTGGAGGAAAATTGACTTTTGGGAAAAGTATAATGAAAGGTACAGAAAAGAACTGTTCAAGTCAGATACTCAAGGAAAACATTTTAAAAGAAAGAGAAAACTATCAAGTCCATTAAGAAAAGCTATACTAGGAAAATGTAATCATAGAATATGATTAGAGCATATTTGTGAACCTAGTAACAATAACACCCTGTTGTTGCTGTTGTCTGGTTGCTAAGTTGTGTCCTGACTCTTTGTGATCCATGCTCTATAGCTCTGTCCATGGGATTCTCCAGGCAAGAATACTGGAGTGGGTTGTCGTTCCCTTTTCCAGGAGATCTTCCCAACCCAGGGGTCGAACCCACGTCTTCTGTACTGACAGGTGGATTCTTTACCACTGAGCCAACTGGGAAGCCCAGTAACACCTACTATGCATTTAACAAAAAGTTGATATATATTAGGATGGAGGGAAGACATGAAAGGATGTGAATTGAAATCCACATCTTCTGCAAAAGTCGAAAGAAGGTTCTAAAGTGACAGAGAGTAACATATTTGGACACAGGAACGGAAGCCTACACAGGTATGGCATGTGGTTGCCTGGCACAGTGGGAATCAGCTGAGGGTCCACAGTACAAGAGCCTGGTTTCCTTTCAGGCCTTCTACTACAATTTGATTTTCAGAGTGTGCTTCTCAGCATCAACTAGGAATTTGTTAGACACAGGATCCCAGGACCCAGACCTACAACGTAAGTGCACATTTTCACGGCATCTCCTGGAGATGCCTGTGCCCAGTACAACTCAAGAAGCACCGTCCAGCAGTCACAGTGCAGGTGTGTGGGGATGTAGTAAAGATCAGTGAAGCACGTGGATGCAGTGGGCACAGGAGGTCACGAGGGGCTCAGGTGTGACCTCAGCCGGCCATCCCAGGTCCTTCAACCTTTCACTTGTCTCGACCGTCCTAACCCGCCTGCGCAGTACAGACTTCACGTCTCTACAGATTTTGGCTTCATTTTGGTTTTGGTACATACTTCACACATTTTGGCACCTACTTTATTTTTGTACCTAATTTTGTGATTTTTACACCACAAAATCTGTCTTTGCAGATGTCATTGTTCTTACATCGTTCCTGTCTGTATATTTTATTACCAAGATCATGTAACTCTTGATACAGTCTAAACAATTAGGTTCTATCACTTCTTTTTAGGCCATGCTGTGTGGCATGTGGATCTTCGTTCCCTGACCAGGGGTCGAACCTGTGCCCCATGCAGTGGAAACACGGAGTCTTATCCATTGGACTGCCCAGGAAATTCCAGAATGTGGATTCTGTCGATTCTTCATTATATGCCAGAAGAGATCAGAGGGGTACAATAAATAGAAGTCTGTTCTCTGGGAAAGAGAAGGAAAATAAACTACAGGCACAAGAGCTTTGCTGGGATGCCTGCCAAGTTGCTTCAGTAGTGTCCGACTCTTTGTGACCCTATGGACTGTCATCAGGCTCCTCTGTCCATGGGATTCTCTAGGCAAGAATACTGGAGTGGGTTGCCATGCCCTCCTCCAGGGGATGTCCTGATCCATGTCTCTATGTCTCCTGCATTGGCTGGCAGGTTCTTTACTACTAGCGCCACCTGAGATAAGAGTGGTCCCCTAATACTTCCACTGAAATCTGAGGACTAAGTTAAGAAGGTGTCAGTTACAAAGAGTAATCTTTTGATTCCCAGTCCTGCTTACCTATGTCTTTATTATACTTTTATATCTTACATTTTGTAGTATTTCCAAGTATTGCAAGAAAAGCCATTGTTGCTTCAAGTGTAAAAAGGGGACTGGAAAAAAATCTAGATAAATCATAGCTGGTCTTTGAACTACATTATGAAAACAATTTAAAATAATTCTTCGTAATATGAGTTTTTTTAAAAACTGAGGAAAAAAATCCAAACTCAGGTACTATGATTTTAAAGAAATAAAAGTCAAGTATAGTTGTGAAATGAATCAGATGTTTTGGTGTTATGATTTGTGAATACAAAGTTTTGGTTCAAATGCCAAATTAATTTCCCAAGATCAGATAAGAAGTTAATTACAAATCTGTCAAAGGCTGTCTTAAGACAGTCATAAGAAAGGCTTAATTATGAAGTTTCAAAAAGAAAAACCCCTATGATTAAAGATCTTATCTCCTTTATTAAAATGAGGATTAGTTGATGCAAATTGGCTCTGCTTTGAAGTGACCCTAGCAAACAAACTACTGGAGTTACTGGAGAACTGACAAGATGCTACATTTTTAGAATCACTAAAGAGGAATTAATAAGTCTCCACTTATTAATTAAAAACAAGAAATTCCTTATTCTGTGGTGTTCTCCCAAACACCATTCATTGGCAAAAAAGAAACTCATAAATTATTCCTTATGAGAGAATATGGAATTTGCATAAAGAATTCTAGGGCCCAGAAGAATCTGCCATAAACACACATTTCTTTTTTCATTGAAGTACAGCTGACATACAATACTAAATAAGTTACATAGTGATTAACAATTTTTAAGATTATCATCCTCCATTTATATTCATTACAGAATCCTGGCTAAATTCCCTAGTACTATACAATATATCCTTGTAGCTGGTTTTATACTTAAACATTTATATCTCCTAACCCTCTATCTATCCCTATACTGCCCCTCGTCTCTTGTCTCTCTGCACTAGTAACCACTAGTTTGTTCTCTGAATCTATGAAACATCCTTTTTATATCTAGATATAGAGATCTCTATAGATTCAGAAAACTAAGATCATGGCATCCGGTCCCATCACTTTATGGCAAATAGACGGCCAAACAGTGGAAACAGTGGCTGACTTTATTTTTTTGGGCTCCAAAATCACTGCAGATTGTGATTGCAGTCATGAAATTAAAAGACACTTACTCCTTGGAAGGAAAGTTATGATCAACCTAGACAGCATATTAAAAAGCAGAGACATTACTTTGACAACAAAGGTCCATCTAGTCAAGGCTATGGTTTTTCCAGTAGTCATGTATGGTTGTGACAGTTGGACTATAAAGAAAGCTGAGCACAGAAGAATTGATGCTTTTGAACTGTGGTGTTGGAGAAGACTCTTGAGAATCCCTTGGACTGCAAGGAGATCCAACCAGTCCATCCTAAAGGAAAGCAATCCTGAGTGTTCATTGGAAGGACTGATGTTGAAGCTGAAACTCCAATACTTTGGCCACTTGATGCGAAGAACTGACTCATTGGAAAAGACCCTGATGCTGGGAAAGATTGAGGGCAGGAGGAGAAGGGGACGACAGAGGATGGGATGGTTGGATGGCATCACTGACTCAATGAACATGAGTTTGAATAAACTCTGGGAGTTGGTGATGGACAGGGAGGCCTGGCGTGCTGCAGTCCATGGGGTTGCAAAGAGTCAGACACGAGTGAGCGACTGAACTGAAACTGAAATAGATATCTATATCCATATCCATGACTCACCCTTCTTAAAAATGTGTGCAAATCTACTCTAAAATAGCTTCATGGTTGGTTTTAAAAGGTTTGTGTCTCCAAAACAGCTACAAGTGACATTCCTACAAGATGTCATCCTATGACTGAGCAGCAGGCCCCTGTTTCATACCGCAGTTTGAGAACAGCACACACTAAGGGCTTGACCTCTCCATCCAACTTACATCATCTGTGTTACAAAACATGAAAGATAAATATTGGATCAAGTGATTTGTTCCGGGTAGGTGTATATGGACATGAAGGACAGAGCAGTTGAAACTTACGTGAACAGAAGTTTTTATTTTTTATATCATAATCCAATTCTGATCTTTTCCATTGACCAAATCTGAAAAAACTTACATTTTAGCTGTATTACATTTACAAAAACATTCTTCCACATTACATTAGCACATTCCTCATGCTTTAATTTCAGTGTTCAGAAATTTAATGAATAAAATCATGTTACTGGGTCACTTTTAATTACCTTCTTCAAATACGTCTAAAGTCTAAATAGTCTAAAGGCTAAATTAAAAAATATTGATCTGCAGTAATCTCCGAAGGCTCCGCCAAATTATTCCAAGGTCAGTATAAGCTGATATTTTCCATCATACAAAGTTCATGGTAGGCAAACCTGCTCACCCTTTTCTACTGAGCCAAGCTGGGCAAAGTTCTTCCTTAAAACTCTTCTTCTGCCTGTTTGCTGCGGGAATGCTTGAGCTGCTGGAGCCGCTCGATGGTTTCAGAGGTCGTACGTTCTCCGTGCACCTTATTGTCTCTGGTGCGGATATTGACAGTACCGCTGGTTTTCTCTTTTTCACCAACAACTAAACCAAAACCCACAAAGCTTTTGTTAGGTGAAAAGATTCCTACTGAATATTCGAACAGAAATCTACTCTGTAGCTTCTGATTCACTAAAATGTACAAGTGACCGAATCTACTCATGAAAAAACAAAACCCAACCCACCATTCTACAATGACTAGAACTGCTTGCTGTGCTTATTACCAAGTCACTTAATCCAGCCAACTTAATAAAAATTCACCAGACAAAAAGTAGGAGGTGAAGGGGAGAAGATTTTTAGACAAACCTTTCAAGATTACTTGAATCTTTCAAGTTTTCAAACCAAAATGTTCCTTTGTTGTATCAACAGAACAAACATACAGTTTGAGATCAGGACTGGAAAGAACTACTCATGATGACAATTCCCTTAAGCCTACATCTCCGAGTTTCAAGTTTTCCTAAGGTTTGGCAGGCTATCTTTGGTAAGTCTCCTTTCTTACCTAGGATGAAGTTATATTGTGCTAACTGTGCATTTCTGATCTTCTTGTTTAATGTACAGCCTGGATCCAGATCAATGTCCACCATGAATTTAGCATCGTGGAATTGTTGCCGTACCTATTTAAACAGAGAGAATTCTTCAGATCTCAAGGAGAATTATATTTTGATCTTAAATAATTTTATTAACAATTTGGACAATTACGCAAACAAAAAAGGAATGCTAGTAAATATACTGAAGCATATATTATCGTGATGTGGAACTACAAAACAATATATTGTTTGAGAGATAAACTAGTGAATTAAATAAACTAGGTTAAATTTTCCATCTATCTGACAACCAATTACCACTCAATAAGACAGAATGATCTGAATGGGCCATTTTTACTTCACTAATAGGTTTAGTGATCATTAATGATTGTTAATGATCATTACTGATCATTAACCAATGAACCTTCTGGGATTTTATAAGTATGCAAATGTCAAAAAGGTTCTTACTCAGTTTATTACAGTGCCAGGATAAGACTACACTCTCAACTGTAACCTATTTTAAAGTATGAAGCATTAGTACTTTTTTCCTTAACATGAGCCCTGTGCACATGTTAGTTACTCTGCTACTGGGTAAGAAGCCTGGTAATTGCAGGCTGTTTAACACCTGTGGTCTCTAGTCATTAGTTATTAATAGCAGTGCCCTCCCCCCACAACTCAGTATAATCAAAAATCCACCTCCTATATAATTTGAAATGCCACTCCATCCCCACATGGAGAAAGTCAGTGTTACAGCTGAAAAGTGAGTTAACTAAAACTGACCTTTTTTCTACTGTGTGAGCTTTCATAATGCATATACAATAAAGTAAAATCCATTAACCATGGAAAGCATAACTGATTCTTATAATTTCTAACTAAAACTACTGTGTGAGGTAACAGGAATACAGTGTATCTTGAATAGTCTGCCTATCAGTGGGTTTTTTTTTAATGTTCCTTTATTAAAAGGCAGTTGAGAGACCTGAGTGCAATTTATTCTGATCCGAATGCAGGCTGGGTTTTTTTTTTTTCGGCTGCACAGTGCGGTCTGTGATCTTAGTGCCCTAATCAGGGACTGAACCCGTGCTCCCTTCAATGGAAGCGTGGGGTCTTAACCACTGGACTGCCAGGGAAGTCCAACATGGTGGTTTTGATGTTAAAATGTTATTCATTGATATTTAGATTTTTGTCTAGCCAATTTATTACTTTCAGCTTGCAATTATGAAACAATGCTTTTTATTAATAACTTAACTTTTCATAATTTGAGATTCCTTAGCATGGAATTGTTGCTGTATAACAGAATAGACTGTTCTACTCTTTAAGGTGTGAAGTATGAATGGTTATTCGTACATTTGTTAGTAAGGTGGCTTTTTGGTAGGGAGGGCAAAGATTGCTCTGTCATACCATCAACTTGAAAAAAAGCTTCAAATGAAAGAAATGTGCATTAGAAACAAAGCAGAACTACCCTGGGTCAAATAGCAGTTTACACTACATTATGCATTTGAATTTACATGTCACACTATTTGCTAACATTAAAAACTAAAACATACAAGTGTGTATAAAACTTTACAAATTAAGTCTACTCACCACAGAACCACATAAAAAAATATTAAAGTGGTAATATGATCTACTTAGGCTTACCAAAGACTGAAAATGTAAACACTTCTCTATATCACAAGCAGCTTGACTTACAAAGCACAGATATAATTTATGAGATCTGAAAAGCTGAACAACAGCTATTAAATTCAAAGAAAGTCATACTTAAGGATTACCTTTTGGGCATATTCATCACACGTTGGTCCCACTGGAACTACCATTACCTGACGAGGGGACAGCCAGAAGGGCCTTCAGAAGAAATCAAAAAATATTTAATGTGAATTTGGGAACTTTCTTCAACAAGGATAGCACATTTCTTAGTCTACTATTCAGTACCTTTTCCTAAAACATGCAAGGGCCACTTCCAACAACCTGGCTTTTTCTCCATGTCCAATAAGGACTGAAGGACGATTCAGAAGCAGAAAAAAGGGAAAATCTGTAACTAAGACTTGTCTTGCTAAGCAGAGAGAGAGCAAAGCAGATAGAGAGCTGGGACCACGCCCCATAATTCAACACAGCAGCTAACAGCAAACACCACGGCACCTGCTGCTGGAGGGCTTAACACGCTGATAAGGAAAGCACCTAATGATTCAAGTTATTTTATCCCAAAGGTTATTTTACTGAAGTGTTATTGTATTACTTATTCTTCATGTAGGGACAGAGACTGTGCCTCAGTTTATTCAAGATACATTTTGCAGGACTCAACAAATTGAAACTGCTGGTAACTGGTGATGGTACTTGGTAAAAGTGAGTGTGTTTTCACTGCTTATAAAAAGGTGAGCCCACCTGTAGTTCTCCTTTCAGGGATTTCAGGCACCCAATCCCCACCCGCTGCAGACTCAAGCCAGTGCTGCTCCTGGTCCCGCCTCTATGTTCAAGTTATTTTGCTATAATTAGGGGAGTAATTGCTACTGTTAGGCTGGAGTAAGCCTCAAATTGCTTCCCTCATGGCTCAGCTGGTAAAGAATCCACCTGCAATGTGGGAGATTTGATCCCTGGGTTGGGAGATCGTGGAGAAGGGAAAGGCTATGCACTCCAGTATTCTGGCCTGGAGATTTCCATGGACTGTATAGTCCATGGGGTCGCAAAGAGTCAGACATGACTGAGCAACTTTCATTTTCACTTTCAAGCACCAAATTAGGCTGAATTTGGTGAGCACCAAATTCTACCCCAGTTGTGGGCTGTTCCCCACCTACTACAGGTTTGGTAGAACATGCGCTGAGGTGGGCTGTTCCCCACCTACTACAGGTTTGGTAGAACATGCCCCTATTCTCGAGATTGTGCAGAGAATACCGCCCATATTTGTTTTGATTTTGTGAAATATAACTGTAAAGAAATTAGCTTATTTCATTTTATATGTATGACATCCCTGACCCCTAAAATATCTGAACTAATCAAATTACAAATAAAACTGAAGTGACTGCAATGCAGTAATAATGCAGGCTGTACAAAATGGGTGTTTCATAACCATTTCCTGTTTTGAACTGCCTTCCCAAAATGGGGGCCCAGACAAAGGTGCTGAGAAAATAAAATCCAAGTCATGTGCTTATTATCTTGCTGGCAGAAACAAATGTTTCTAGAAATAAGATACAAAAATATTAATTGGTTTGGACTCTGTACTTTCAATCCAAAAAAAAAAAAAACTTGGCTTCTAAAGGGTCCAAAATACTTATTTATTATCATCAGCAACACTGAACAAGGTATTGCTGAAGGCCTACTTTTGTTTACTCAAACAAAAAACAAAGTTTTATAAGTTTCCAAAGTTACTTAGAAAGCAATCAAAACAATAAGCTTCTTACTGATTAATAATTCCTAATTAGAAAGCAATTATATAACATTCAAACCAATCAACTGCTAAAAATAATTAAAAACATTCTTATAGCTAAAAAGTTTGGGTTTAGACTGTAATTCCTTTTTAGTAAACACTTGTCATTAATTAGAAGTTACCAACTAGAATCATTCTCCCTTTCCACCACAGAACTAAATTGGACAGCAGACATTTCTGACAGTTAATTTACACAGTCTAGACAAAGACACAAGAAAATGACAAACATTACCATTTGCCCCCATAGTTTTCAGTGAGGATAGCAATCATTCTTTCCACTGACCCCAAGATGGCTCTATGGATAATGACTGGCCTTTTCTTATCATCACCATCATGGCTAGAAGAAAAAAAAAATTGTCTTCCTTTATTTTGTATATATGTTCCTTTATATCCTTACGGAAGAATATTCAGAGCAGACACTTAGAAACTCACCTTACAAAAGTAAGATTAAATCTAATGGGCAACTGAAAATCCAGCTGTACTGTTGCACACTGGTGGTACCGCCCAATAGCGTCTTTAATCTGGATGTCAATCTAAGAGGCAAAGATTGGGTTCTATTAGGGGTGAATTTTTAAAAACTTTAAAGTAATCTCTTCTTCACCCAAACAGAAAAGACATACTACTCTTAATTAGACTTTGGTACTGACCTTTGGACCATAGAAAGCTCCATCTCCGGGATTTAATTCCCACTTTTCACCAAACTCATTCAGACTGTTCTCAAGTTGCTAAGGATAAAACAAAATGATTTAAATTTTTGTTCAAATGCAACTTCTTCCATCCTAATTTGAGACTAAAAATATTATAACTACTTTCATGGGTTACTATTCTTTGCTTTACAATTTTTTCCACCTAGACATACTCATAACACAAACCCCTTTAAAGGTTACAGCTTGATGACTAAAAAAACACTCAACCATGTCTAAAATACAAAATCACAGAGGAAAAAACTGGCTTACACAAGCCTAGAAACCATTTCCAATTTTCTTTCGCTTTTATCTATTTAAAGAAGCTTGGCTTTCTCACGTTATGGCGCAAGCCAATTTCACTCAAGTAATACTGAAGCATGCTGAAAACCACCACTTACTTTCTCAGCTTGATTCCATACTTCAATATCTCCAAGGAATTTTTCTGGGCGAGTAGACAGGTTCAGTTTAAAAGAAAATCCAAATATGCTATATACTGTACGCAGAAAATCCAAACAACCTTTTATTTCATCCTCAATCTTTACAAAAAAAGAAAAAGGGAGGGGGGCACAGTGGTAATTTAATTTTCCTCGATTTTCTTGACATGTCTTTCAAGGTGTCTCACCCGAGTCTCATACCTGCTCGATGGCACAGAATATATGGGCATCATCTTGCTGGAACCTTCGGACCCGAGTGAGTCCTGTGAGTGCTCCTGACAGCTCATTCCTATGAAGCACCCCAAAATCAGCAACTCGCAGAGGCAACTCTCGCCAGGATCTTGGCCGATGATCAAACATGAGGCTAAAGAAGAGAGCAAAGTAAATTCCACTGACATTTAATTTCACAAGAACACAACTGCTTCTCTGATACTGCTAAGAAAGGCTGTCAAATACTGGATCTAGCTGTTCATGCATCAGAAGTCTGGGCTTCTCTAAGCACTTGCATGAATAAAGGAGCAAATAAATTATAATACAACCATCCATAACCAAGCCAGAAAAAAAATATATTTCCATTAATCCTGAAGTCCTATCCTTGTGCTCTTTGAGGATGGCCTTTAAGGCTCATATTGTAAAGAAAATCTTAGCTACATAAACAGTGGAAACAAAAGTCTGTACTTTCTGTTGTGCTATGCAAGTCACTTTAGTCGTGTCCAACTCTTTGCTACCTTATGGACGTAGCCTGCCAGGCTCTTCTGTCCGTGGGACAGGCAAGAATACTGGAGTGGGTTGCCATTTCCTTCTCCAGGAGATCTTCCCAATCTGGGGACTGAACCCGCGTCTCTTACGTCTACCTGCATTGGCAGGCAGGAGCTTTACCACCAGTGCCTCCTGTACTTTCTTACTGCTCCCCCAAGTGCTTTAGTTCCCGGTTAGTCTGAAGGTGCTTCAGAAACTTTGAAGAACCTGGGAAGACTAAGAATGAACTTGAACTTGGCTCCCTGACTTACAAGTCAGGGCCCACGTGGAGACTCCTCTGTCTCATGCCCTCTGTCCTCGAGGCCTGGCTGCTGGGACTGGTGCTAGGAGCTATGACTTGGCCACCTGCAGCCAGCCCCAGCTCTCCCTGGTCTGCCTTACGCTACTCCTCACCCAGCTTCCAAGGATACAGAGTGAGCTGCCTCAAGGCAAGGAGGATTTTCCAAGGATGTCAATTCATCAGCAGGAGGTTCTGATACATGTATCTTAAAAAAATAAAAAAATAAAAGTCTCCCCTGTTCTGTGTTCTGCCTGTTCACTGATGCTGCCCCAGTGCCACTCTTGAATGTCTACAGATCTGAGGACAGAAGACGTTACACCACTGCACTGATGATGTATTTAAATACTCTTCTGATTGCATCATTTTTTTTTTTTTAATTAATACTTTCAAAGGAGGAAAAACAATCTAGGACTGATGGCTAGAAAACCTGAGAGAAACTCAAAACTGCTGAATACCAGTGTCCCGGGCAGTTCATGGGTTTCAGGGCAAACAGCTCCTTTTCCACTTCAAAGGAGAACATGTTCTCGCTGTAGTGCTGCCAGTGGCCCGAGGTCACCCAGAGCCGGCTGTTATAGATGTTCGGGGTGACCACCTCCTGGAATCCTCGTTTCCTGTATTCACTCTGTTAGGAAACAGACACAGTGCATGTGTAGGGAATACATGCTTACACATCAGGTGCAAGGAACAATTTCACGAGCCACTTTATACTATCTAGTAAAGTTCAAGATGCACATCTTAAAATCTCCAAGCTCCGCCGGGAGGTATTCACCAAAGAGGAGGCCCCTGCACATGTATAAGAGGAGGGTACTCCAGCACAACTGGTCACACGGGAGAAAGGGAAATGACGTCAGTGTGCCCAGTAAGGAAATGGGCACACTGTGGAAGTTATACAGTGGATTAATACTGAACAGGTGAAAATAAACTGGATGTGTACTTATCTGAAATGAAAATCACAGGGCAGACTAATACACAGCAAGACTTCATGCATGTAACTTTGAAGCATACAAACACCTAATTTAGATACATATTTATATGGTAGATGTAAAAATAACATGGACAAAAAGGATCCATCCATGCTAACTTTAAAATAATACAGTTTCTTCTAGGAAAGGAAGGAAGTAGATCAGAAAGGAGTCTCAAAAGAGAGTTTCTCCCCTCTTAGCATGTATGTATTACTCGGTTGTTTAGTTGCTAAGTAGTGTGTGACTCTTTAACCCCAAGGACTACAGCCCGCCAGGCTGCTCTGTCCATGGGGCTTCCTAGGCAAGAATACTGGAGTAGGTTGCCCTTTCCTTCTCCAGATCCTCCTGACCCAGGGATCAAACCCATGTCTTCTGCATTGGCAGGAGGATTCTTTACCACTGAGCCACCAGGGAAGCCCATGTATTACTCTACCTCAATAAAAAATCTGAAGCAAATATAGCCCCATTTGGATATGTTTTAATTAGGAGACGAGTACAGAGATACTGGTGGTGTTATTCTCTATAAACGTACGGTTGTCACAGTTTACAAAGAAAAAAGTAATGTAAAGATTAGCTTGTTTTTCAAAGAAAATACAAATGAATGGTCAGAAAGCCACAGATCTCCTGCATAAGGGGTTACGGGCCCCATTTCAAGCTCACCAGCTTGTCTCATGCATATATACCCAACTATATGGACAAGACCACATATTAGGAGGAAAGAATTTTTTATACATTTTATGACACCTAATACATCCATTTTCATTTATTCTTTAAAATGTTTCTTCTCAAACACAAGGTTATCTTTCCCTCTGGCAGACCTTATCTAATAAAAATCAACTTATGTCTTAAATCTACAGAAGAAAAGAATGAATATGGCTTACCCTGATGAATTCAATAAGTGTGTTATAAATGTAGGCTCCCTTGGGCAGGAAAAAACAACTCCCAGGGCTGAGTTCATGGAAGAAGTAGAGTTCTTGGTCCTGGGTATACAAAAGCAAAAGGAAGTTTATACGTATATATATGGATCATGCCTGGCACAGAGTGAACACACTTTTAGAAATGAATATTTTTTACCAAACTTAACTTCCAGTTTAGTAAACATCTAGGGGTAGAGGAATAAAGTAAAGGACAGAATCCACTGGTGATGCTCTGTGTCATGTTGGGCAACAGGCAGATAAACGTTCCTGGGACTTAAGTTTCCATGTCTTTCAAGTAAGTCAGCGAGAGCAGGGAATTTCAAAAGCATCTCCCAGCTCTACGAAATGCTACTGTACTTCTTTTACAGAAAAATGTAGGCCATCAACATGTGTTCTCAATAAAAAGAGTAGTTAAAATGAATTTCTGCACAGTACTGAACACATTCTAGAAAGATAATGTGGACAATGAATAAGTAATTTACAGCTTTTCCAGGATAATACAGTAAGTCCTTGAAAGCTACAGCACCTCTTCAGAATTAAATTCCCATTACCTGATACAATTATATTTCAAATGAAAATCTGGTCTACACATATTATTCTTTTTAAACATACCCTTCCAATTTTCCTATGATCTCGGTTTTTAGCCTCCTCTTGGAACTTCTCCCATTCTTTCAGCATCTTAGGATCTGGAAATGAAATGCCGTAAATTCTCTGTAGAGTCTCCATATCTGACTTGCCTTCCCAGTAGGTGGAGGAATTCTGAAAAAAAGGAATAACCATGAGATAATGTTCAAACTCTTAATATCTCATTTAAGAGTTACATGTTATTTCTCACAGTTACATTATGAGTCAAATTCGTATTTAGCCCTTATTTCAAGAAAAATGGCACAAAAAGCGAACAGGTAATATATAAGCATCTCCCAGTTGCTGAGGTCTGTCTAGGGTGGTTGTACTCATTCCACAGCACGAAGCTAGTTGCTTAATCCTCTCAAAATTGCCCAGTTCTCAATACTCACTGACATCACAACTCCACAAACAAAACTGACTTTTGCGGCACCTTTCTTTCACAAGAAGATTCTGCAAAAATGGAAAATAGCTAACGAACCAACAACAAAAAAATCTTATTATCATGATTAGTTTGGTTAAAAAAAGACCAACTTGGATACAAGTTGGATACAAGACCACCTTAGACATACAAAAAAGTCAAAAGCATGCACCCTACAGTGAGTTGGTCTCAAAGCTTGACTGTGTGATTTTGTAAGTTCCCCAAATCTCCACCACCATGTGCTCTGGTGATGGGTGGTGAGTCTCTCAGTCACTGCTTGAGAGAATTTCAGTTAAAAAAAAAAAAAGGCTAGAGACACACAGTGCCCACAGTCAGCAGACAGCACAGGAAAAAAATCCACCCTTACATATGCAAGAGAAACATGGCTGAAAACAGAAATGAATGCAAGTTTAAATAAACATACATCTTTAGTAGACAAGTATGTCTATATAGAGCCTCCAAAGTTACACTGCTTACTTTGTGTATTTTCAAAGTCTTGATTTTGCCAGTGTGTCTGACATGAGGACCCCGGCAGAGATCTATCAAGGGGCCACACCTGAAGATTAAAAAAAAAAAGGAATTTTAACAAAGACTTAAAATGACATATACAATAGTAGTATTTAACGACACTTGATATTCTCACCTGTAGACTGTGGTAGTTGGAGTATTCACTTTTTCATTCAAAATCCTGCATTTGAACTTGTTGTACTGAAAATAAAAAAAATTATTTAAAAAAATAACCACTCTTTAATTTTTATTTCTAAATACTGTAGCTAAAATACAATTTGAAGTATGTCTAATTGTATGACTATAAATGTCATACATGTTTTAAAAACATTTGTTAAATTTTTCTAAAGAACAGGATAGGCATCGACTTAGTAAGCTAAGCCCAATGTACTTTAAGTAACGTTAATGAGTGAAACAGAAGTGGAGGCCATGTTACAGTTCAATTTACCTTAAACATTTCCAGTAAAGTTTCCTTCTTAACTTCTAATCTTTCAAAAGCTTGCTTTTCTTTAATGATTTTCTTACATAAAGTCTCCAAAGAAGAGAAATCATTGCTGGACACACCCCTGAAGAATAAAATAGAATCAATCTCTTTCTATCCCATTCTACTCACACCACAGCTTGGGGGAACATTAAAACAAAAGGTTTTAATATAGAAGATCAGACCTCTGCATTATATTAAGAATTTTAGACCCTGGCATCATATATTAAGAATTTTAGACCCTTGTATCATATATTAAGAATTTTAAACTAGACATTTTTTTAATAAACTATTTTTATATTTTCAGTGACTTCGAGTTCTTCATAAAGACAATTCCCACATGTCCCACTAGGAAAGGAGAGGTTCAACCTTCATTTCATTTCCCGACATAAGGTTTAGGTCTATGATCTAAATCACCTTCATTGATCTAGAACAGAGCTCTCAAGAAAGTCTTTACTACTTCATGAGTTACTACAACACTTCAAAGTTTCTTAGCAGGAATACTGGCTAACTATGAAGCAATAAGCTTTATATCATTTCTCCTTTATTGACAAATCTTTAAAAATAAAGTATGAACCCATAGTAATTCAGATTTTATTTTCTTTATCCAGTTACACAACTTACCCTTCTTCAAGGTACATGTCATAATAGAATCCATTTTCTATTGGTGGTCCATAGCACAAACATCCACCATAGACTCTTTCCATGGCTTCACCCATTATGTGAGCACTTGAGTGCCAATACACCTGAAAATTCAAAGAAAAATAAGGTGGTTTGAGTCTGGAAGTACAAGTTGTAAATTAATTGTTTGTTTTGAAAGATACATAAAGTTTAGTATAGAATAAACTCAAGACAAGGAGATCTAAATTTATAAATCTACCAATTGCAATGTGATTATATTCAGAGCCAAAAGGATTTAAAAGGATTCTAATTACTAAATTGTATTTGTATCTTAGAAATTCTCTGTTCAAACTAATTAAAATACAAATTAGCATCATTAATTAAATTGGATGGATTTTGTTCCCTGAAAACAACAGGTACCCACAACATGACTGTCATATTAACTGCAATGGTCTAGGGTCTCTTGAGTCAATCCCACAGGCTATGCTCTGGCCTTTACTTGGCTGTGGAATATCACTTACGAGTTATACCTGCTTTTTTTCTTATTGTGTTTAGTTGCTCAGTTGTGTCCAACTCTTTGTGACCCCATGGACTATAGCCCACCAGGCTCCTCTGTCCATGGGGATTATCCAGGCAGGAATACTGGAGTGGGTTGCCTTTCCCTCCCCTCTAGGGGATGTTGCTGACCAGGGATCCAATCCAGGTCTCCCACATTGCAGGTGGATTTTTTTTACCATCTGAGCTACCATGGAAGCCCTTTTTTCTTATTGACCCCAAACAACATACAACTAGAGCCTACAATACAATTTAAAACCAAGAACAAACACATGGACCTTGAAATCAAAATAAAAAGTAATAAGTAAATTTAAATTCTCATTAAAAACTTCCAGAGTACATTTGGAAACCATTGATTCATGTAAGCAAATCACCGTCACTAAAACAAAATATTATGTTTCTTCTTACATGGTATTCCACCCTGGAGAAATAAGGGAAAAACTCTGCTGTCAAATGCAGCCTGATTTTTATAGTGCTTTCAGCATTTTAAGGTAAGAAAGATATGAAAATCAATTTTCCAAAAGGAACAGAAATTTAAATCATGTTCAAATTTAATAAATAGATACACCTTGATTAAGTGTTGACTAATAGTGTAGAGAACAATTTTTGCTTGCTGAATCAATTTCTAATAAAATTCTGAGCACTTTTCCCTCACTGAAGTATCCTGAGTAAGAATAAATTTGAATTAAGTGCACTTCTTAATTTTATAAAACAAACACTTTTATTCTGTTTCCTACATGAAAGACAAAAATTAAGACTTCAAATATGACAATGAGACATCAACCAACTTTAGCCACCTGCTGGCTTAAATAATAAGCTGGAATAGACTGTAAATCTGAATAAAAACTTACTGCTTGAGCTTCCTCATCCTCAAACTTGAGCAGCTCCAAGGTGCAATCTTCCTCCAGAGGACGGTCTAGGTCCCAGACGGCTTTATTCACCTTAGCAATGACAGTGTTGTCGGCCAGGCCTTGACTTAAAATATATACACACATGTATAAAAACATAAGGCTCTATAAAAAAGAATCTTCTGTAGCACAACAGTTGATGTGAGAATCAAAATAAGAAAACATTATATACAGGCATATCTCGTCTTTGCTACACCCTGTAGATACACACACACACACGTATATATATATTTGTGTGTGTGTGTGTGTGTGTGTGGTAACCCTGCATCAAGCCTGTCGTCACCATTTCCAGAACTATATATATTTGTGTGTGTGTGTGTGTGTGTCTGTGTGTGTGTCTGTGTGTGGTAACCCTGCATCAAGCCTGTCGGCACCATTTCCAGAACTATATATATTTGTGTGTGTGTGTGTGTGTGTGTGTGTGTGTGTGTGTGTGTGTGTGGTAACCCTGCATCAAGCCTGTCGGCACCATTTCCAGAACTATATATATTTGTGTGTGTGTGTGTGTGTGTGTGTGTGTGTGGTAACCCTGCATCAAGCCTGTCGGCACCATTTCCAGAACTATATATATTTGTGTGTGTGTGTGTGTGTGTGTGGTAACCCTGCATCAAGCCTGTCGGCACCATTTCCAGAACTATATATATTTGTGTGTGTGTGTGTGTGTGTGTGTGTGTGTGGTAACCCTGCATCAAGCCTGTCGGCACCATTTCCAGAACTATATATATTTGTGTGTGTGTGTGTGTGTGTGTGGTAACCCTGCATCAAGCCTGTCGGCACC